>NC_140956.1:114016676-114239176 GCF_014529385.1 Adiantum capillus-veneris | reverse complement strand
GTCCTTTCGTATATAGGAAGATAATTTCTTGATGTGAAAGGCATTAAGATATATGTTTCCAAAGTCCTTCATCTTACATTGGCATGACAATAGAAAAAAGCCATTGGTTGCAATGGTGACCCACTATTTGGCTTGCCTTTTTGGAATCAACAGCATCAACCTCCTTTATCTTCTTCATTTCTTTTATCCAATCACCATTTCGTTGGTGCATTAAGAGAACTCAATATGCACAAGTCCTCTAATAAGCATGATCATTAGTGCCAAATGCAATAACTTAAAAGAAATGGTCTAGAAGCTCTGGTAGTTCTAGCAAAGAATCTGTCAAAACTACAGTAGGAGCACAAGGACAATTAAACAAGGTGAAGACTTCACAATGGCCTCAAGATGGCAACTTTTTTGTCGTAATATACATACATACATATATATATATATATATATATATATATATATATATATATATATATATATATATATATATAGAGAGAGAGAGAGAGAGAGAGAGAGAGAGAGAGAGATTCATTCCCTTTTCGATCCTATTACGGCACATTTGACATGTTAATGGAGGGACACACACACACACACACACACACACACACACACACAAAGAGTCTCAGGATAAGGGTAAGACGAGAGCGGGCACAGTCCCTAGGCAAGGCTAGCTAGGTGTGCATATTTAGGGGCTCCTAAAGATGGGCTATGGGCCTATAAGAGGATAGCTGGGTGGAGATGAGCATGCCAGTTCCCCCTTGTCCTTTCAACCATATCAGAGCAATTCCAAGTCCTATGGAGAGGGGAAGGTCACGGAGGCTTTGCATGACTTATTACATGAATTTTTACACGGCTTTCATGTATGCACATGCCATGGAAGCTTGAGGGAGAAGAACACGATCAAGGAGGAAGAGGAGCATGTGGATGGCTGCACAAAAGCACTCTTAGGGGGCACAAAGCACTGTAGGCGATTGTAGCCAATTGGATTGAGCTTCGTCTCATCCGAGCCATGCAATGCGTGTTCTCTCCTTCTCTTTCTCCCTGTGCACTGTTTTTGATGGTCGCCATGGCTCAAAGCTTATGTGTTCACACATGTATTTCCCTTGGCTGCCCTTACTTGACATTCGGGCAATTCCCACCATGAGGTGATGACCAAGAGGGCCTAACCTTGTACATTCCCTCTCGTAGGCAAGGGTATGCACGAAGTTTCAAGACCATTGACTAGGGGACCTTCAAGGCCCCAACAAGGCCATAAATACATCAAAGGCACCTCCATTCACCATAACCAAAAGAGTCAAATGCCAAGAATAAGGCTATCTGGGGCAAATGCAAGGCAAAGCGTTGTGTAATGGAAATGTTAATTCGTATTTATTGCAGCTAACAGGTGGAAAATGCATAGCTGCTCTATGAAGTGTGCAAAGGATAGCAGATTCATTATCATTGTATTATTGAAGAGATCTTTGTGAGCTATAGCCACTTTATGTCCGGGCGGACAATGTGTATTCATTTTTTAGCATTCAAAAATCTATAAGTAAATAAGTGCAAGAGCAAAATGCTCACTCTTGCACGGGGGACCATTGCACCCAGTGCTTGTGTCTTTCTTCTCTCCTCTTCTCTCTCCTCTCTCTATGTGTCGGTGTAGCACTCCACTCTAGGAGGTGCGCCTACACGGGCTCTCTCACTCTATCACTCTCTTTGTCTCTCTATGTTCGCATAAAGCTTGGAGTTGTGCAAGGATGGTTGCCAAGTATGCAAATTTGTGTGTTTCATGGATTGTAGTATATAGTTTTGGTATTTTGCAGGGCTCTCGGCGTCTTCGTTTGTAGCAGTGGTATTAGAGCACAGATCATCATTCCTGGTGAGATGTGGACGTGGCAATGAAGGACTCTGTGCCACATGAAGATAAGTTGTGCTTTCAACAATTCTCGTTAAAGAAAAATTCCCTTTGTAGAAATATTAAGAGAACTCTTTTAGTATTGAAAAATCTTGATGCATGTATCAAACGATTCATGCAGGCCTATTTCCTTGAATATATGTGCATACCTCAAATTAGTAAGCTAAACAAATCTCTAGTTTAAGAAGACTTCGAGGCATGTGCTTAGCTTTGGGTGGTAGTTCATGTACAAGAGATAGCTATGAAACTCGATGTATCTATACTAGATGAAGAAGAAGCTAGAGAATTGTTTGAGGAGATATTATGGAGAATTAGAGTCGAAAGAGGGGAACTAGCAAACAAATAAACAACTTAGCATATTCATTAGAAGAAACGAGGCTTTTAGCATTGTATAGACAATCCCAATGGAACACAAAGATCTATCACAGCAGTCATGAACTCGGGGGTGTTTCCCCTCTATCACACAATAGATCTCAAGTAAAGAAGGGGATTTGATTTTCAATGTTCGTGGGAAACAGAACCAGAAAAACCTGGAGTGTTTTGAATGACACCAAGCTACCCATTATACAAGAGCAGAGGATGCCAGAGATTAATGCGCTTCTAGCCAATGAGCCGCCATGGACCTCCACCCTTGAGTCCAATATTCTTCACATTCTAACTTGCCGGTGCCTTGATATGACTCATGTGTTTCTCCACCCTCTAGCCCTCTAACGAAAGCCACTCATCTCTTCTAGGGGAATTTCTTCCCTTTTTCCTCCCTAGGCTTTTGTCATCTCATCAGCCTCTAAAGCCAACAAAAGATTACCACCATGCAGTAATAGCAAGGTGGGCATAGGCAATAGAAGGGAGCAATTTGAGCAAAACTTTAATGCCGAAAACTTGCATCATCGTTAATAGCCCGAGCGTAGAGCTCACGACGATCTAGCTCTGCCCCACATTCAACCAACAATGATGGTTGCGGCCGGTTGGGGCCCCACCCATCACCCCTCATATCACCACAACTACCACTGAATTGCGGGCAAATGCCACTATTGAGCTGTTAACACATATAGCTCACCAACCAAAATAGTTGTAGGGGGTCTGCAACTCAACATCCAGTGCATGCATCCACGATTTCCGAAGACTACAACTTGTCGTACCCACTCCTCTGGCGCTTGACGGTTTCCACCCACTAAATATTCCGCACCATGACTTGCCATGGATTCCCTTCTCTACACTTTGCATGCACCAACTAAGGCTCCTAAATGCTTCTCAAACTCCAGCTAACGACCTCATGTTCTCACAGCAATAATGACCACACGTGCGCAAGTTCAGTGCATGCTGGCCAAGATGGCGGCCCAAAGTGCACGCAAGGATAACAATATCTCTCACGCATGTAAATTGACAGCAACTATTTTTTGTGCTTGCGCCTACCAACCCAAATATGAGGTTGGAGTATCTCATGCTCTAGTCGCGCGCAACCCTAACCATCAGTTGCATGCAAAGAAAACTAAACCAAAGCACTAATTGTTACTTTACCAAGCAACTCTGCAACGCTTAATATAGCTTTTCTATCAGATTCGACGGTCTACGCTTCTTTTCCCTGTTTATTTTCCTTATTGCCTACCACTACTGCCTCCTACTCAACCTTGGACCGGCTCTGCTCAACCTCATCTCAGTCTCCTGGCCCTGTCGTGACTTGTAGAGAGAGGGAGGCTAGGGAGGAGCTCGGGGGGTCGGGCACCTTCCAAGAAGTGTCAGCAGTGTAGGCCCCTTGGTGTTTGGGAACACTCTCTCTCCCCCAATACGACTATGTATAGAAGCGGACATTGATAAAGCTCCGCAGTGACCGCTGCAATATTTTCTCAGATGACACCCGATGCCGAGCATCCTCGAGAATTGACAATGAGGATGATGATTTCAATCAGGCTGTCTTTAGTCTTTCACTTTCCCTACTTGATGGATCCTTCTTCTTCTATTCAAGCTAATTAGACATTTACTTCGCCCTCAATGGTTATGTCTTTCATGCATAATATTTTCATTTGATAAATGGTTTACATAGCTAAGTACTGGATGTTGTCTACATTATTTTTCCTTCATATACATCATACATATATTCATTTAATGTGCAAAATATTATTTTTTTATAGTGACTATGCATGTATTAAACCCATTAAAGATTTTGATTCACAACATTACAATTTGAGAAACATGATTTTAAAACGGAGTGCACTAGATGGGAAAAAGCACCTAATTGGTCCAAACGGTTGGATAGGCTCACATCCTGTTTTGTTTAAATTTTTCAAGGCAAACAATTATTCACGAAGCTTGCTATTGCTTTGTCCCAAGATCGATACACACTCGTTATCCCAGACTTGCAAACCATCATATAAATCAATTTTCAACCTTCATTATCCGCTTTCCTATACTCAAATCTATGTATTTTAACCCCAATTTTGCAATAATTTATCATTAAAGGGCTTTCAAGATATTGACATATTTAGTGTGCACTTAGATTATTGTTGAATTTAACAAGAAATCATCTTTAGTTCTTGTCTTTGAGAAACATGTTTCGAGATAAAACTAAGTACAATGCTACCATATTAGAGACCCTCCAACTCTAAATTCCCCCATCCTTCTCAACGTCTCCTTATGCGAGAATCCTCCAGTTTAATAGTGGTTAGGGGTTTGAAAAATTAATGCTTATTATATTTAATTTCTTTTAAGTAGGTCGTCAAACACTTTACGTTAAGTCATTGTTTAATTGTCATACCTTAAACAGAATGGCACCTTGTTTTATTTCATGGTCAATTAACACAAAATTAACCCATTTTGGATTTATTAACTATACTTTGATGATGTAAGTTTGATAGTTGCATCTCTCCCCTACTTGTATCTCTCTCTACATACACACTAGTATACGATTTTTCAGATACAGTATATCCTCTAGCCATCTCTCATATTGTGGCTTAAGATTGTACCAAATGCAATTTCTATTGACATCATTTGATATCAAGCTATAGCATGATTTCAATTGATTTGGGATGATTGTCAACATTTGGTGCATCCTTCAACATCTCAACCTACTTCAATTTCATACCAGGTAAATGTTTTGTAATTTTTATGCCTTGTCTAGTCCATTGGTCACTTGCACACAGATTCATCGATTTAGGCAATGTGTAAATACTCATCCTAGCGTAGATTTGTCGATCTAAGCAACATCATACGTGGAGATCCGCAAGTTTAGGTAGCACGAGTGGAGATCTGTCGATTTAGGTAGCACACCGATAGATAAGACATTTACTATTTCCAACAATTTTAAGTGAAGATCCGTCAGTTTAGGCAGCACAAATGCCAATTCATCTGCTTAGGCAGCACGTTGGGTGTAGATTCATCAATTTAGGAGACACCAATCACAAAATCATGCTGCAATGGTTGGCCACCATTGTCCCTAGCATGCTTTTATTCTAGTGGTATGGGACACTAGAATATGCAGTGTGTGGATGATGACATGAATAAGTAATTTTGTTTAGTCTCATAAATTTTCCTTTTACTATGTGATATTTTTGACACAGATTTCTAATCACTGTTTTTGACAAGTATGGTTTGCAGATTCTAATCTTCACAATTGAGGACAATTGCGAACGGAGAGGTATGTAATGGAAATGATAAATCGTATTTATTGCAGCTGACAGGTGGAAATGCATAGCTACACTATGGAATGTGCAAAGGATAGTAGATTCACTATCATTGTATTATTAAAGAGCTATTTGTGATCTATAGTCACTTTATGTCTGGGCCGACAATGTATATTCATTTTTTAGCATTCTGAAATCTATAAGTAAATACGTGCAAGAGGAAAATGCTCACTCTTGCTTCAACAAAATTGGCAGAATCACTAACAAGCAGTTGGATTTTATTAAGAATATAAAATTGTTGCTATGGTTACTGCTCGCAATCACCGAGATGGTATACACAAGATGTCACAAGAACGATATGCATATTTTTTGCAATTTCTTTTTTGATTTGTTCAAATTATGCAACAAAAGGCAAGACAACACGAGCTTATTTTTTGTTGTTAGTTGTTATGGTGGAGCAAGGCTGATATTTTGATAGTTGAGCAAGGCTCAACAACAAAACATAATCAGATGCAAGGGATATGTGTTAAGTGGTTATGGACATCAAGGAGATTTAGCCAAGGATTGCAAACCAAGGTCAAGATTTAGAGTCCAAGGTGTAAGCAAAAAAATTTATGCTTTTGCTACAACGTACAACACTTTAGATGTTTGATTAATTGTTGGATAATCGGCAAGGTCACTTCTAATTTACCTCTACTAGGTATGCAAAACGGTGCGTATTGCCAAAGGTTTTCAATTATGGTTTTTTGGCACGAAAATACTCATGGATTTTTGCTCAAGGTGCACAAACAATTTATTTTGCCTTTATGGTTGACTCTCAATGGCATTTATTTTGTCTATATAGTTGATTCTCAGTGAGATTTATTTTGCCAGATTAAGTTAAGAGTTCCAAAATTTACTCCACATGTGGAGAGTAAATGTACCCACCACGGACTTTGACACAGGGCGCCAACCTTTTGTTATGTGTCACAGACAAGTCCAAATGCTCATCAATGATTGATTTGCATTAGAAAGAAGCATTCCAGTTTCTGGAAGGAATTGCTTGAGATGAGTGTGTTAATTTTTCTTTGTTAGAGAATCTCCCTTGAGATAGGCTTTACATTAGTAGCAAAATGAGAGTAACCAGCTAGAGTGTCTCCATTTAGATAGACTCTACATTACTAGAAAAATGAGAGTCAAAAGTTAGAGTGTCTTGCTCGAGATCAGCTCTACACTTAGAGCAATAAGTTTGTTCAATTTGAGCATCTCGTTTGAGATAGGCTCCACTATTAGTACAAGAAATGGTTAGAGGTTCCTTCTAACCCAAGGAACAGTCTCTTACAAAGATAAGGATGGCAATCATTCAGTTTAGTTTTTTCGATGAGCAGATAGTCCCACATGTGAGTATCAACTTTGGTACTTATTTCGTGGATTGGTTTGCTTGATACAGGTTCAAATTAGACAAACATTGATGTTATTAAGAAGAGGTGTTCTAGTAATGTTTTCAAGGACGAAAACTCTCCTTCAAGGGGGGACTAATGGCAAGGTAAGACTAGGTCGAGCATGGTCCTTAGGCAAGGGCGGCTAGGTGCACATGTTTAGGGGTTCATAAAGATGGGCTATGAGCCTATAAGAGGATATGATTGGGTAGAGATCAGCATGACAATTCCTACTTAGCCTTTCAAAGAGAGGGGTTATTTATAGATACAGAGGGAGGTTATAGATAGATATATAGAGAAAGAAGCACTCCTCTATGAGAGAGAGGGGGAGGGAGGTTGGAGAGAGAGAGAGAGAGAGAGAGAGAGAGAGAGAGAGAGAGAGAGAGAGAGAGAGAGAGAGAGAGATATGAAATGAAATGAAATGATATATTAACGTCTTCACAAGGCCAAAGTGATCTATGAGACAAGAGTTTACAAATGGTGAATCTCTGTGTAAAAGACTGAAAAATGGAAAAGTGAAAAACTGAAAATTGAAAAACTGAAACTGAACTAAGCTAAAGTAAAATGGAATGAAATGAAATGGGATGGAATGAAATTAAATGAAAGGCCAAAATATTGAAATCAAGATCCTATCCTATGATATCTAGCATTGGTCTTTGGCGGAGCTCATCATTGTCCTCCTCAGTGAGTACCCACTTCCACCAATGTCTCAATGACCCTTGCAATCGTGGGCGTCTAGATCTCCCAAGCTCAGTGACCTTGTCAGATAGTGTACCTCTAATACAGGTGGACTCTGAAGTCTACGTGATGCCTGCTCATTTGAATGTCGCACATGTCATTTGAAAAAATCAGTGATCTCCCTATGTGAGTGTCTCCTACTGTCTGGTCTCCTCAAGAGGCTCTCCCTATGTATGCGCAACTCCAATAAAAATAGCCCAAGGCATCTTTGATCTTGATATCTCATAATTTTGGCCAGTGGTCCAAGACCCTATGTGAATAGGCAATGGAAACGGACTCATATCTCATAGTGGACTGGGCAGTGACAAACGTGATGTAACTCTACCTCTGGCTCTATATGGCATAGCTGACAAATCCTGGCCTGTGCTGGTACTCTTCTAAATCTACCAGTCTCATTCTCTAATTGATGTGATGATGTGTGCATCTATCCAATAGCACATCGTAATCCATGGGATAGATGAGTGTCCATGTAGGCAGGTCTGATCACAAAACCATCCTCTGTAAGCTCAAGGAGATGCTCTCTGTAGAAATCCATCTTTGTGCCAAGCACATGCATAGGCTGTATCCATGTCCTCCTAGTGTCTAGCTGAATCAAGTCTTGTGTGATGAGCTGAGTGATCTCGGTCCGTGTGAGAGACAAGGAGGGTGCGTCCAGTGAAAGTGGGAATCCATGTCAAAACCATGCAACTTGAACCAAGCTAGCATATACCAACAAGAGGTGTCTCCCTGTAAGGCAAGCTGTCGAGAAGATTCCAAAGTTAGATGGACATATTTTTGTATGGGGAGATCCCACTAGATACTATGCACGAAAGAAACTGATTTGGTGAGTGCTTCGATGACCAGTGGTGGAGCAGCGAGCTATGCACGGATAATCTCATGTGGTACAAAAGGCTTGGCCCTAATCATTGGCCCTAATCATCCGAGAAATAATAGAGACCAAAGGCCTCTCCATGCACTTCCATCCATTAGTACTGCCATCCCGGCTATGGCGGTCCACTAATGGCCCCCAAATCTGCACCACATAAAGCATAGTTGATGTGACCAAAAATGTCAAAAAGCCATAGTTTTGATCGAGGTTCCTGAAGCTGAACTTGCAAACACATCCTCTCCATCACAGATTTCTTTTCAATGGCTTGTGCAACGGAAGAAGAGGGCCTATCTCACTCAGTTAGAGAAGGAGTTGTATAAGCTATTTTTGAGCCAAGACTCAGGTGAGGCATGGAGATTCTTTCATGAGCCCTCCCCTCGATCGGCTATCACATCCACTGAGACTTGGGGTGAGTATGCAGGTCTCATTTCTCTACACTCCTCATGATACCAACTAATCTAGGGCATGCTCCCAGAACGACATCTGTGCTCAGGTTGGCTGTGTGGGTATGCCTCTGCTGCTGCATCATGTAATGTCTCTGTCAATATTTGGGTAAGCTCCTTCAATGGAAGTCTCGGCTCCTCAGTAGTTAAGCGTCTATATATGCCATCTATGTAGACACAATCGGTCTCTGACGTGAAACTGTATTGGGCATGTGTGGATGTTTGTGTCAATTGAGCTATATTGAACTAAAAAAGACGGTAAGCGTGAGAAGGGCATCATCTATTGCTACACCGATAGGCCTGGGCCCGACTGTAAAAATCTTGAATAGAGGGTATAAAATTGGGCCGAGCTAGAACATAATCCACTGTGCTAGCCCCATGTCTGTGAGGAAAACAAGTGAACCCACTCAATGTTGAAAATCTGTAGATCGTTCAAAATGGCCAGTCCATGTGTCTATAAAATATCCCCCAGAAACCAATGTTCTCCTCATCCTGCGAATGCCTGGCCAAACCCATATCACTGACATCCAATTCTCTTAACATCTCCTCTGAGGTATCATAGAAGACTATCTGAGAATGGCCAGACCTATCATTGATCCCCCAGAAGGATAACATCCCCATCTCTAGAGAACACCCATATATCCTCATCCAAATTCATACAAGGTGACTGTCCCTTGGGGGATGCATAGTGAGATGTGCTTGGTGGAGATAGCATATTGCAATGTAAAGTGGCCTCCCAATCTCCTCTCTCACCTTGACCCACATATACTTGGCATGCTCATCTTTATGGACAATACGAATGAGAGACTGCAACTCCTCCCTGAATAGGACTGCCACACCTCCTGACCCATGTCCTCTATACTCTGATCTCACCTCCCATCTACAAGTAGTCTCCCAACGATACCCTGACTAGGTAATGTGCGAACGGGAGTATGGTGTGTCTCTGAGTAGAAAATAATGTCTCTTCCTTTACATGTGCGTGTGCGTGTGTGTGTGTGTGTGTGTGTGTGTGTGAGAGAGAGAGAGAGAGAGAGAGAGAGAGAGAGAGAGAGAGAGAGAGAAAGAGAGAGAATACATTATATAAAAATAGAAAGCAACATGGTTGTGACCAAGAAGCTTCATCTTTCTCTACATTGAATTAAATTCTATGACAAGGATAACAATTTGTGCTAATGATTTTGATATCTTACATCATCACAAAGATAAAACTTTCTATAAAAGAAATACATAAGTGTCAAGGCTAGAGTAGAGGAATTGGTATGGAGACACCTTATAAACACACAGCTCTAAACAACGGTCATATTATATTTAGTGTAACGGTGATAAAAATGCTAAAGTGAAAACAAAAGTCATATTATATCTAATGTGATGGTGACAATTTGGATGATGAGAGGTTTGTAACCACTCGTCTATGACCTTCTTCAAGCCAAAGACATACGCCTATCATAATTAATCACAGAGAAGTTGGTCCTCAAACAAAGATGTTAATTGAAAAGAAAAAAACGCTCTTTTTTTCCAAATAAATAACCATAGAAAGACTATTTGCAAACGAGCCGCATCAAACAATAGGTTGGAGGTGGACGACAGTCCTATTCACTTTGACTTGTAGGCCTTACAAAGGCAAATTAACATGATTAGACAAAAAGCTCATGTGAAGCAAGCTTTTTCGAAGGAATGCCTCCCTCATGCAAGCATGGAGAACTAAGAGGAAACAAAAGAAATAGAACACCACATCCAACCAACTTCTCAAATTGAGAGTTTTTTTTTTCTTAAAGTCACCTTACCATAGTCCACCATTGGGACTATATTCCAATGGCAATAAAAGAATCTTGGTCATGGGATTGGTAGCAAGGAAGTGAGACACAAACCGCAAGGGCATCTGGTTGTTTGCATGCCATGGATGGGTAACATGCCTTGCTTTACATAAAGTGTAAACTTGGGCGGAAATGGTGATGTCGAGGGGTGGACATGGTACTGGTAAATTGTTGACGAGGATATCGATGGGACGAACACGTGTTTGCCATGCCACATCATCAAATTTTCATGGGGCTCCTTATGATTGGGGGGAGGACAAGAGGATTTATGACGTATTTCAAAATTTCAAATTGGGAAAAGATTTGCATGCATGCAAAAAAAGGGGTGGCAAAGGGTCATTATGTGTGGGGGGGCCTGTTCAATGTAAGGTAAACGGGCTTTCCTTGGAGGATAAACCTCTGCATCATTTGCAGGGCAGGAGAATTGTGTGCAAATGAAGATGTACGCTTCCACCATTGGAGGGGGGGGGGGGTTAGGGGGCTTGGGAGTGGGATTTCAATGGGTGGCATTTGAAGTTACAAGATGGTGATAGCTTCGATGAAGATGAAGGCGCTTTCAATGAGTTGGAAGGGATGTGGATGATACTTCAAATGCTGGATAGCCATGAGATGGAAGATTTCATTATAAAGCATCAAAATGTGTGGTTGGCTGCATTAACTTTTGCATCAAATAAGTACTTCGCGTTTGATGGGCAAATATACAATTTGATGATAACTTCCATGCAAAGTGGCCAAGAAATTAGCATAGGTTCTCTCAAAGCACAAGACAAGTGAGGCTTACTAGACTTGGAAAAAAGGGCAAGAATCAAAGGTTCTCTGCATGTAGTGGTTGATCACGGTGGCTCCATGTTTCATGATGTTGAGAATGGAAAGTTGCTTGCATGCATAGAAAATTGGGAGAGCATTGTTTTGGCATGCCACTCAAACAAGCATGTAAGCTTGCAAGCAAGCATGGCAGCTATTACATCTACATGGTGCAGAAATATTAGGCAACATAGAATCCCACTTGCTTATGTGAAGGAGATTTGGACTTGTGTGTTTGTACATCATTGCTTGGGTTGGAGGAATTTCAAGTCTATGAATGCTCCTGTGCTACTTTCACAGTACAATTCCTGAATTTACAAGATAGACTTAAGAGCCCTTGCAAGGGTGAAGGTGGTGTTGAGGAACACATGGTGCCAACGGATGATGTTCATGATATGATAAACACTATTGCTATCAAGCACAAGGCTAGATTGGTAAAGCATCAATTGTTCTTGAGCGGCTTCATTCAACTTGTGTGTCATCAATGAGCTTCATTCAACTTGTGTGTCATCAATGAGGCAAGGCACAAAGAGTGGGCCATGATTACCAAAGATTGTGCACAACAAAGAAGTGTGGATGCCCCTTCATGGTCATCATTCAACATCCCCTACAATGTCATCGATCTTGTAAGAATAAGAGTTCATGTTGGGCACTAAGGTCAAGTACTAGGATCACGTGAGGATCTTTATCACTTGTCGTTGCATCCTACTGTGAGGAAATGATGCATGAACAATTTGTTTGACATTGGAACATGCCACCATGCTGCAAACATGAGTGTCTCTACTAAGGAGCTATTCCACATCAATATGGCATCGCCGATAGAGCAAATGTCATATAGATTCTTCATGATACCAAAGGAAACTCAAAATGGTGTCGTATCAGCTTCGAATCAAAGGTAATCTGTTGAACTTTTCCACACACCATCCTTCTTGGGATAATCAATTTTTTTCTTGGGTTTACTTGTCAAGTGACTTCACTTGTATCCACATACTAGTGAACTGGTGGGTTCAATTGCATTT
Source organism: Adiantum capillus-veneris (assembly GCF_014529385.1). NCBI lineage: Eukaryota > Viridiplantae > Streptophyta > Polypodiopsida > Polypodiales > Pteridaceae > Adiantum > Adiantum capillus-veneris. Next base: position 114,226,573 of record NC_140956.1, on the reverse strand, counting down.
CCATACATAGTGATTCTTGGGGTTGCATGTGACCATGATTGTGTCCACTTATATTTGATATTTAATTATCCACAACTATAAACTCTCTATTTTTTTACATTAGAGTATGATTGGTTTGGCTTTTATTTGGTTTCAATGCTAAGGTTTTGGTCGAATTCATTGCTTTTGTTTAGGAAGGCTAAGAAGTGAGGATTGGTCTTCAATTTACAAAGAAGCATCGGAAATTGAAAGAGCAAAAACAAGAGGTTGTATTGTCGACCCTACAACCAGGATGCCTTAGATGAGATGAGTAGGATGTTCATTCTCATTATTCAAGATGATTGGATGCTCCACATGTGCTTGCATTTCTTAAGAAACAATGCTTGAGCATTAGACTCTACTTTGATTTTTTTTTTTTTTTTTTTGGGATGCCACTTTTTTAAACCGTGTTGCCAAATCAAAAGGGGATTGGTTTGCCTTTGTGGTTTACGTTGTGCACACGTGATGTAGGAACAAATCAAGAAAGCATTGCAAGTGACATTGAAGCTAGTGTTCCAAAAAATGAACAACATCCACCCTCGAGTATTGGTGATTGACAAGTGTATGACGTCTCTACTTGTAAGACCCATGAGCTGCGTAATGAAGGTTCTCCGCCCAAACTCCCATTATATAGCCCTTGGCCACTGAATAGAATATCATGTCCGCCTTTAGCAGTCGGACCTTGCCCCAAGTCCTACTCGCCTGGGTTTTACCTTGGCATGACATTACTCCCCCCTTGGAGAAGCATTTTTGTCCTCGAAAACACAAGTGGTAATATCTTCGTAAGAACACTGATGTTTTCTTGATTGGCATCCCATCTGTGGGCCAGTTCTCCTTATGACCGATAATTGGTGCAGTGAGCAGGTTCAACAAAACCAAGAGCAACATCTTGATTTTCAACATTGTCGTCCTTTTGCAACCACTTGTATCGAACCAGTTTTCAGACTTTCCGAAGATATTAGAAAATGCAAGCAAAACGTGGTGCAACTTTCCATGAAGTTGTGAGCTAGATTTCCAACTCGCGTGAGTTTCTTGAAAATCTTATAACTGCTAAGGGATAGAATAAGGAGTGTCCCCATGTCAGACTTTCGAACATTTTGGAACACACAGAACTACATGTTCACCCCTAATGAAGGTTACATGCCAACATACTTTGTCAGCACACCTATTAAGTCCTTGACTTATGAAACTATTGAAACGATACCCAACCCCCCCACAACAGGTGTTCAAAGTTGAAAACCTAACTTAAGAAAATTCTTGAATAGGGAGAGAATCACCCATTCAAAATGCTATGTGCTAACGTATGCTCTTAGCAGATCCTTTAGCACTAGAAAATTACTTGTAAGCTGCCCATCCAACGTTGGATGAATAGCAGCAATAAGAGTGAGGTACTTTCCCCCAACCACTTACAGGCAATCTTCCATGACTGACGATAACTATGACTCAACCAGTGAGTAGCTAGCCATATACTCGATATGGAGTGGAGGCAACCAACTAGGTTGAAAGCGGGTTGGAGTGGAGTAAGCTCATAGAGTATAGACCATCCAACCACAGACACCCATCCTGAGCCATTACCTTGTATGGTAGGGTGTAAACTCATAAATCTGCTTGAAAAGTGGCACTTGAAGTGCAAAGAATTGCTGAAACAAGAAAGTCCATGAATTGGCATGCCGCTCCGAACAAATTTGTGTTAAACACTAGGACCCATAACACCTAGTGTGCATGCATTTAACACAAACAAATCTGAACCGCAATTCCATGATGAGACTTTCCACGGCACGTACGTGAAAGCCTTGCAATAAGAGTTGGACCACAACAGAATGTGAAAGCTCAGTCACACCTAGGTATCAACCATGAGACATTCTCATGAACGTAGTAGACTAGGCTATATGTAGAAACGACCCTATGTTAAGGTGGTTCCACATCACTTGTAGGTACACAAGTTTGTATGTAGTACTTGACAATTTCTGGCCACAGAAATTGTTCGTGGTACGGTGTGCTCCAAATGGTCAAATAAACGAATGCGACCAGCATGTAGGGACTTCGTCGCTACACATCATTAGGAACTAGGTGCTAGTGTCAGTCCCAGAGACTCATATGTGCCACAAGTGGAATATGTCTAAAGTAAGGATGACAGAGAAAGCGACATCCATCAAGCACAAATTGTGCTTGTGTGTGGAGGTAACTATGAACACTCCATGACGCGAGTGAGAGGGACCCTGAATATCATTGCTCCACACTCGCTAAATCGAACTCCTAGAGTTCCTAAACCATGTTGTATCCCATGTGACAACATGTGCCAAACAGAACCATACCATGTAGGTCTGTAACTGTTTCAACAAGAATCAAACCCATCACGGTATCTTGAGGAACATGGAAGAGAGAAAATAACATTATTTGCTCAAAATGTTGTGCTCTTACATGACCTTGCCATGTGGCTAAAGAGGAAGCTGGATGAAAGTCTTTGAGCTCAAACATCCGTTGTACAGAACTTAATCAAACGGAATTGGAAAGGAAAAGAAACCCAAAAAAAAATATAGACTTACAATGAGGTGGAAAATTACCTGATACTTTCCCAAAAGTCAGGTATATCCCTCAACTTGTAAGCGTACCATATCAAAATTTCTTTGACCTGATTATCACTAAAGTTAGAGATTAGTGAAGATAAAGAAATGAAACTTGTAACTCTGGGTGTTGCCGTGGCAATCCAAACCCCTAGGTATAGCTTGCAAAACCAACCCCCTTGGTGAAAGGTTGGAAAGAACCTTTTGACTATCCTTTGGCAGATAGTGTTTCTTGAAAAACAAAGTGTGAAGGTGTGCAAAAATGACCATCAACACGTATTGTGTGATTTAGTAATCACATAGGTGGTCATACCACAAAACTGTGCTCCTATATGCACGCCTAGTACTATAAAGAAAATGAGAGATCCACGGAGGGTGGAACCCCTAGCTCTTATGGACAACCATGCTGTCGGAAATGCTTGCCGCATCTATACGCCGTGCTATAGACTAGCCTTGCAAGTGTAAGTTTATCAAAACTCAGCTTAGTCGTTGCACCAAAACATGTAGTGCTTACAAAATACCCAAAGATATATGTAATGTCAAGACTCTTGCTTGGCCATGAACATCGATGTGGAGTGCACGGGGTAGATCTGTTCAAGCTGGAGAACAATCACCCAAGAAATGACAACAGTTGAGTCTTACCCAAGATTTGAAAATGACTCTTAGCCAGCGTGTGTGACTCCTAACCCTTTGGCAACTAGTGTTCAATCGACGAACCAATGAAGACTAACTTGGATGGCATCTTGCCCAAGTTCTAGCTGAGAGTTAAAGCACCTTGGCTCAAGCTGACTCACAAGCAAAACATATTCATTATTCCTTGAGCAAATTAAGAAAGAGAGAGAAGGAGAGCATGAGGGCCTGAGGAACTTTCCTTAAATTGGTATGACGTGTATGGTATAGTGGGTGCCCATGCTCATGTGAATCTTATGCCTAGGGGTATATCCCTCCTCTCTCTCTTGGTGGTTCAGGACAATCAGGGGCGTAGTGACCCTCTTCATCACAATTGTAGCATCTACCTTGTAGCCTTCATCCCCTACCTCTCCCACCTGGCCGCTCTTCTCTTTGGTTCCTATTCATTATGTTAATTCTTAATTCTTGCAACTAACCAGCAAGATCATGCAAAACCCGGGCCGTAACGTGATTTGGACCTTGAACCACTAGCTCCACTCTATCATCCGTTGCCACAGGGACCATTGGTTGCACCACAATTGGCTCGGCGTGTGTCATGCCTTGCTCCCACCTTCTCTTGATCTTCTTGATCTTGGCCTCGGCAATTTCCACAGCTCTTTCGAATGTAGCAGGCTCATCTTGATCGACCTTCTCCCTTACACTTGTGTGGAGACAATCCATAAACTGACGCACTTTAAAGAAATCCCCTGGAGGTACTTGGGATGATGCCTCTAATTGAATCCAAAGTCCTTTGAAGTGTTGCAAGAACTCTTTAAAGTTAGCATGAACATTTTGCTGCAAACCTCTCAATTTTGTCGTCGCTTCTGTTTTGCAGTTAGTTTCTTCCTAAACCTGTCAAAAATTGCCAGCTTCACGTGCTCCCATGTTTGCTTTTTGTCTTCCTCTAAACCTTCAAACCACTCCCGAGCTTCTCCTTTGAGCGCAACAAGAAATACATGAAGCTTTTCTTTGTCATTCACAATGTGTACACCAAGCGTATGCCACTCGAAGTCCGCAATCCAGTCCTTCACATCCTCTTTCCCTGTGAACAGTGGCCTACTATAAGCCATCTCTTCAGAGTCGCTTCTCCCTTGCATGAGTAACTCCACAAAAGTTGAAGTCTTGCACCTCAACCAAACCACCGATTTTCTTCAATGAAGCTCAAACCTCACAGCAAAACCGCTTCACCTGGGCGCACAACCGGCAAATTTCCGCTCCCCAGTAGGATCGCCAAAGGATGATGGAGCAAAAGACGCCGTGCGCACACTCACACACCCAGACGACTCAACACCACACAAGGAATTCTCTTAAATTCCAACCCACATACACCACCACTCAAGAGCTCAATAAAAATACTACCCACAAGCTCAATTCAAACTCCAAATGCCTCTACCTACAAGCCCTTGCCTGCCCTCAGACACTACAAGGTGAGTCAAGTTGATCAACACTTGAAATCACAATTGATGGTGACCAAAATATACAAGAAAAACCATCAAAAACTCTAAAACTCCAGCCACAAAAGTACTCTCTCAAACCATTGCAAAAGCTTCACCAAACTCCACTCTGTTGGACTCTTTGGAGTAGCGCCAATCCTAATGGCACCGATACACGGTCACATAGTCTTGCAGAAAGCCGCACCTTCTTCCCTCAATTACTTGCACACACACATCCATGGAAACCTCAGAACTTCCATAGACTCTCCCAAGTGCAAAATTGAAGAGAGAAATCTCTCATTCACTCCTCCACACACTTGAAAACAGGACGCGAACGCGACGAGACTGCACTAGACCACCTGTAGGAACCCTGCTTCCTTCCTCATAGAGAGAGGTGAAAGTGCCAAGAATTGGCTTCCAAAATGATCCTTCAGCTCAAGCACTCATGGCAGCGTCATTGATGTGGCAAATTGAAGCCTTTTCACACCATTTTTGGTCATTGTTTGACCTTTTTTGACCCAGTTTTGGCCAGTTTTGACCCCTGGCGGGCATTTTTTGCGGGAAAAACCCCAAACGAACTCCAAAATTCACTAAATTTTGTAGCTTGATCCTTGATACCCAAAGCACTTTGCCACATCCCCACATTCTATTTTTGACCACTTCTAGGGTGGTGCACGCATCACCGCAGATCAGGCACCGTAAATAGACAGTTACTACATGTCCCAAACTTCTCGAGCGGGATGAGAGTACCCATACTTTTTGCTTGCATTATTTACATTCTAGAAAGCCCAAACACATTCTCTAGAGCAAAAATAAGCCACCTAGAACCATACCCAAGGCCCCGATACCCTATCCGGACATGTACATGTGTCTGACTGCTAGCACGTGAACCTGTCCATTCACAATGTGTACACGTTGCATCTTTTTTCGAGCTTGAAACCACTTTGCAAAGCTCCCAAATGCATGTATTTACATCTTTTTGTACATATGACCATGCATATAAACGCTAATTTGTACACGCCAAAAGCGGTCTACCAACGTGCACCCAAAAGCTCTAAAATTTAAAAATTTTCAAAAAATTTTGAAACATAAATTTTTTACTATCCAAAACTATTCCTCAATCCAAAAGTGATTTTCTCTAGAACCCCTTTTCCAACACCTCCTTGGTTGCAACCATCACACTCACCCTCTACTCCAACACTCTCTCTCTACACCATCTCCATTGCTGCAGCAAGAAGCTCCTCTCTCCTCCCGTCCCACCTCCCATTGCCACACCAAGCAAGGGTTATCCACCTTCTCCTATCTCGATTGCCACAACACTCCCCCCCCGTGTCACTACCACCTTCCATTGGTACACCAAGCAAAGTCATTCACTTTCTCCCACCTACATTGTAGCAACAAGCAAGGTACTCCTTCTCCTCTAATTTTCTTTGTTCACCCATGGTTAGCTCTACTCCGCAAAGGCGGCCAAAGGATGAGGTCACAGCACATGCATGCCACAATACAAGAGGTATAGATGATGAGCGGGTCCCACAAGAGTTCACCAAAGGTGCTTGGGTATACATGCAGCCATCTGCTATTGGCCCTCACCGTGTGTAAAATCATGCAAACTTGGATCTTCATTGGAAAGGAAAGCTCCTTGGCTTCAAGAATCGCAAAGGCAAGGGGACCGTAGCCATTTTGCAACATGTTTTCTCAATGTCAACCATGCAATTGTAACAACCAACTTGATTTCCAGCACATTGTAAGTACATGTTTTGAGAATACAAAGCTAGGTGTGAAATCACAATGGAATGTTTTATGGATTCAAACTTAAGATTTGCCATGCATTTATAGTCATATTTCCATCCACATGGTGGAGGAGCAACCACTACGTAGCCTCTCCTGCACATTCAATGTTATACATGCGAATATTGGAGCAAGCATTAGGAAGAGGATGGGGTCTAGGAGGGCCTCTTTATTTGCCATGCGATTATGGAGGTGATTAGCATTTTGACAAATAGATGCATGCCATGTGTGCAAGAATGGTGGGTTAGTAAGAGAGGTGTAAGAGTGGTCAAAGGATGCATTTTCCCCCTTGGGGGTTCACCATTCAGTACCCCCCTATATAACGTGCGTTCGCAGGGTATCTTAAAAAAACCCTCTTTTAACATGTTTGAATGAATAAAATGCCCCCTTATTTAGGATTTTTTTCCAAAATTGAATATAAAACCCCCTTCTTTTAATGTATCTCTATTAAATTGCCTAAAAATTTTGTATTTTAAAACACCTCCTTTCGAACTCACGTTATACATTAACATGATTACATAGTGCACCTCCCGAGTTTCCCCCCCAAAAAAGGGGGTGGCAAACTTTATGATTTTCGGCCTTCCATAACTCCTACATATGATCTCCGATTTGAACGAAGACTATAGATCTAGAATCTACATGACAAGCTCTTTCCATAGATATGTTACATGATATACTTTTACCTGCTAGATTTTAAATTTCATTCTGGGGAAAAATTTTGAATTCAAATAAAGTAATTGTTGTGCCTGTTTGAATTCAAAACCTGTCCTTTGATTGCTTTCTTAATACTAAAGATTTGACTCCCTTAAACTGCAAAATAAAGAGGCCCTCCTAGATTCCATTCTCTTCCTAATGAATTTTTGCACATCTTTGCCCAACCAAACTGATTCAAAGAAGGATTTTCTTCTATTCTCACTCCTATATTGTGCCTACTTCTAGACAAGGGTTTGGAAAGCTTGAACCAATCAAAGTATCTTCCTTATTAAGTATGGAGTGGCCACAATGAGATTTGCGGGTAGCGGTAGCATCTTTCAAGCAAAAGATGATAATAGATGTCCAAAACTCCTTGAAATATTCTAAAGCTTCTAGGTATGTGGGCTTGAGTTGGTGTTTTCCTATTTATTGTTTTGTGCATATCTTTAAAGAGTTTGGATTTGTGGAGACTACCACAATGCTTGTATGTAAAGATGTGCATTATGAGGATTTAGGGAGGATTTTAAAAGACGACTGGGGTTTTGTGGAGGGTATGCACAATGGGGATAGGGATGGTTGTAAGGTTGGAGCTTCAAGTATTGGGATGCGCTATTTAAAATCCCGCACCTCCTTGTACATAAAATTACACTATGATCATTGGATGTGCAAGCTTGTAGTGTGGACTCCCTTACAGAGTGTAGATGGCGCTATTGCAAGCTTTGACATTGCAGTGAGGATGCCTAGCGATGCTTTGGAGGTTGTCCAAGTGAACAAGCATTGGAATCTCTTTAATGTACAAGAACATTTGGCTATTATGGATTTTGAAGACCTTCAACAAGCTCAATATTGTTTACAAGGTCACAAGGTGAGAATCCTTCCACCACATTTTGACTTCATCATAGTTTGACGATTATTGGATACTTATTGTAATGAATCTCCGTAGGTTTGGAAGAGAATGGAAGACAAATTGGGGGTCTAGGAGGATTGGGGCATGGATGGAACTATGCTATCACTCTTATTGTAACTCTAGCAATTTTGGAAACAATCCCCTATGTAGTCAATATGATTTTCTTCTGACAAATTTAAGACTTTGAATATAATTTTTCACTCTACAATGGCCGTCTTACAACTTTTTTTAAAACCATCTTTAGTTATTATTGAATATGACCATCACATTGAGATGAAAGTTCATTTTTTGTGAAAGTGACTTTTTAAAAAAATTGGAAAAAGTGCCTTCTTTAAATTTTAAAAAAGGGACCATTATAAAAGGGGGGCTACATAACTCATTCAAACCTTTCACTTTCGCAACCCTTGAGGTACTCCACTCTTTGTTTGCACACCGGGCTAGATATGGAAGCCTCTACATCCTCTACATCTGCACCCACATCCACCCCTTTGTCACGCTTCACCCTCTTCCTTGATGACACCAACTACAAGGTAAAGTTGGACCTCCACACCTTCTGTACTCATCTCCCTGACCTTGATGCCACCATTGCCCTCCACATGGATGCATTTGCTGAGATTTCAGTGTTCATGGAGGAGCACATGATAAAATATTACGTATCTATCTCCCCACATGCAGGGATCTAAGTGCCTTGAGATCTCTTGCGCTACATACACAAAGGTGATCTCCCATTCTCCAAGCGGTTGAAACAGTTCCAAGAAGTTGCCGCCGACACAGGCCATTTCTTGGATGAGCAAGCCCCAAGGGTGTGAGCGCTCAAGAAGCGCAAGTTGGGGGTGTGAGTGAGGAACCTAATTTAGAGGAGCTCCGCCTACCACACCTTTAGGTTAGGTCCTTTATCAAGGACGCCAAGGAGTAGGAGGGTTTTCCCATGAACCTTGCAGTAGAAGGCCAGGCACTTCTGCTCGAGTATTCCAAGGGGCTTGAGGAGGTGGTAGAGAAATCCATCATTGTGGCTGGCACTAGTGACACTCTAGTGGATGCACAATTGACGGATGAGGCTATCCCAGATGTAGAAATCAGCCGCTTCTCCTCAGTGGTAGTGGATGGGGAGGAGTATGTCTTTATGCATGACTTGGAGAAAGCATTTGATCTACACATGGATGAGTGCATGAGCGTGCTATACACCAACACCCAATTTCCCTTAGATAGTGCACCAAATGCCCTTGAAAGTAAGCTCTTGCCACTTGGGGACTTTGTTATTGACACTATTGCAGTTGTGTGTGCAGAGGTCTTGGCAGCAGAGCAGTTGCACGTGGCCGAGGAAGAATTCCAGGTCACGCAAGCCAAGGTTGTGGCCGCTAGGATGCCTACTCCTAGCGGCCACTGCAGAACCCCCCTCTGATGATCCAAAGCTCGTGGATGCAATGAAATCAAGCGTCAACTTGGGTGGAAAGGGCAATAGGGAGGAGGAGGTGAAGGAGTAGGATGTAAACTCTATCCTAATTTCCATGTTGTTTTTATTGCCCTTCATTGTCTTTTTCTTACCCTTGACTAGTTTATGAAAGGACATCCTGGAGGTTGTTGATTTTGCAGCAAGGACTAGACGGCCTTTGGACCTCATTCTTCCCTTGCACATTACATAGGACAACTCCCCCCCTGGCGATGTTTCCATTGTACATAATGAATTGACTCCCCAAGGCCATTTCATGACATGGTCGTTGAAAGCTATGAGCAAGGTTTTGTTTGTGCACCATTTCTCAAACTGCACATCGTGTGTTCCTAGTGCGTAGATCCCTTGTATGTAGAGCAAATGGCATTGGCTTCCGTGGTCAAGTGCTTATCCAGATAGGGATACACACTTTTGTTGGCTCAACTGACCCTCATGTGATAGCGCACTCCCTCCTGACCTGGGAGTTGCCTTACGTGCAAGAGAGGCGCCAGGAAATGGCAAAGAAAATTATGAGCTCCTCATATGTACGATGTATATTCAACTTTTCAAAGAAGTAAAATATATTTTGAATTGCCTCTCTATCTTGTACATTCTTTTCAATGTGATCTCTCAATCTTGAAATTGGTGTTGTGTTTTAACAAGCGGTGTCCTTTTTGCTTTAAGCAACAACAACTCAGTATAAGTGGGACCACTGTCAAGGGGGTGGGAATGGGTCACTTGGGTTGAAATGATGCTTGGGAATTTGAATTGAAGTCGGACTTGTGTTTTTCTAGTGTTCAGAGCTGCAGAGCAGCCTAGATAGGGCCAAAAGGGGATTTTACATAGTGTTGCTACTACATAAACACTTGATTTCATAGAATATATTACCATTTTTGGGGTCCTGGAGTGCAAACAAGGCCAAAAAATGCAAAAAAGGGGGTGGCCACAAGGGCACGCAGATGGGCCAAACAGGGGTCCTGGCTGGCCCATCTGCATGCCCTTGTGGCCACCCCCTTTTTGGCATTTTTTGGCCTTCTTTGCACTCTAGGACCCTAGAAATGGTGAGATAAAGATTAGATTTAACTATTAATGCACATGATCACTCCCTTCAACTTAACTTAATACATTAAGAAACCCAAAAGGCAAATCATTTTGGGGACAATATAAAAATCATCTGAGTGAAAAGAAGTGGAATTTATACTGTCATGTTGCATAAATATTTGCTTTCACTAAATATTAACATTTTTTGGTATCCTAGAGGACATACAAGGCCAAATAAGTCAAAAAAGGGGGTGGCTACAAGGGCGCGCAGATGGGCTAAACAGGACTTCTGTTTGGCCCATCTATGCGCCCTTGTGGCCACCCCCTTTTTGGCTTTTCTTGGCCTTGTATGCCCTCCAAGAAACCAGCAAATGTTAATATTTGGTTTAAATTTAACTGTTCATACATAGAATCACTTAACTTAAAACACATGAAGAAGCAAAAAAGACAAATGAATTTGGACACAATAGACACAATCATTTTGTCATTGCAAAGTCATCTGAGTACATAAACAAGGGTGTGCAATACAAAAAGGGAGGTGTAACTTTGGTTAATGCTCAAAGTCCCACCACAATCAGCGTGCAAGCTGCATGTCCTCTGGTTGTATTTTCACTCTCTTTGCATGTATGGTGCATAGGTTGGTATCTTCCAACACCGAGATGACGTGGGCCTCTGCAGCTTCTTGAATATCCTCTAGCGCCATTGCTTGCATTCTATATTGATTGCCATAGCTTTGGAGCACCTCCTTCACCGTGCAAGCAAAGGGGGCTCGTCGAATTAGAAGCTCGGTAGCCTTCTGGCAGTGCCGTATGTTTGCAAATGCCCTGGTTATTTTATGATGCCACTGAGGTTGTCTAGGGGGAACTTGCACGTTTGCCGATAGGTGGCGTTTGGGCTTCTTGAAAAACTTAGATTTATGCTTGTTTACATGCTTTTGCATTGGATCTACCACCTCTTTTGAGTCATCCTCTCCCCTTGTCTCTCGATCTTGTGTTGTGGGGAGAGCACACTGACCACGAGGTAGGGTCTTCCCCCCCACTGACACCCGATGTGTGCGTGATATTTGACAATGCTACCATGGTGGCTCTATCTCCTATTTAGTATCTGTATGGACCACCCGAGCTCTGGATGGTCCTGCTTGCGATTGGTGGCATGGGAGTTCCTCCCTGTCGACTTTGATGTTTGATGGCCCTCCTATTCTTGCTAGCGCTCGGCGCGTTGTTTACCTCTACATCGAGGTGTTTGTTATTGTGCACGTGAAGAATCTTCTACCCTCAATGACTCGTGGGCCCAAATACCATGCCCATTGCTTGAAGATTGCCTAGAACGGCCAGCTGTTTGCGGTTGTTTTCTTGTGTCTTTAAGTCAGCCGGCTTCTCACATCCTTAGAGGGTGTTTTTGTTAGAAAGCGGATGCTCTTTGGCAGTTTGTTTGGTGCGTGCCATTGGATATGATAAAAGCTCACATGTGCTGAAGAAATAAGTGGTTTCTGAGTGGATCCAATATTTATAAGGATCCATTTTAGAAGAGCCCAATTTGAAAGGGCCCTATTCACACTAATTTTTAAAAAACTATTGTTTTTTAAAAGGATGCACCAAACTCTATTAAAAAAATATGTAAAGAAGAGTTGGACCCTACATTTACGTGTAGTCACTCGCACAAAATCCACTTTGACCCTTGTCGCACTCTGCATTGGTGCCATGCAACATGCTTGGTGGGGCCTTGCGACATTTACCACTTGTTGTTGTGCTCTTGATGACTCAATTTGCACACTTCCTAGCAGTCTGGATTGTTGCGCACTCTCCATTGTGAGCTTACGAGCAAATGTTGTGCAAAAAAACTAGTTGAACATCTCCTCCAAATAATTGAATTGCACCATTCCACCACCATGTCGAGTATTTTTTGAAGTGCACCCCTCTTGCTCGATAATGGGACTTCTCCATGCCTTGAGCGCTAAAAATCTTAAGCGAGCTATATTTGTGCATAAAGAATACACCATGCACAAACAAGATATGTTGTTTACATGAGAAAAGGATGCACATTATTTAATGAAAACAATCTCTTGTAATAAGTTCACTACGTTACATGGCTTACTATGTAATGTGTGATGTTATTTTCACCCCAAGAAAGAGTGAAGACCTTGGTGAAATCTGCCAAGGCTTCTTGAAATGATTGGCGTTGTTCTTTTGTTGTGCTAGTAAGACCCATAAGCTTGACCATTTTATCAAAATGTGCCCAAACTTGCTTGCACTTGTTTGCTTCCAAAGTTCCCAAAGGTTACCTGCCTTGTGGTTGGAGATGTTTTGAGCATCATATTGACATGGCTTTCCTTGGGTTACTTGCTTCAAAAAGTGTCTGGCTTTTTGTCCACTCATTGATACTTGTTGGGCAATTTCATGGGCCTCCCCTTTGTTCTTTGCAGCCACAATTGACACATTTCCACCATGACAGCCAATGGAATTCAAGAGTGCCTCCACCCTTTTGATCGCTTCTTGGGACTTTTCCAATGGCTTCATTGTGAAAGCATAGTCAATGTGGAGCTTCAATAGCCTATCAAAAATGTGCATGAATGCATGTAATGTACAAAAATGTACATTTGATAGGGAAATGGAAAGATTGGATTCCAAGCATGGTCCTTTTCTGCACGATCTGGGGCATTGAGCATGGAACATCTCAAAATAGACGCTTCCCATTCTCTACCATCATCTTCGACATCAAGATTGTCCAACCCTTCTTCTCCAGTGTCCAACCCTTCTTCTCCTTTGATCGCTTCCTAGGACTTTTCCAATGGCTTCATTGTGAAAGCATAGTCAATGTGGAGCTTCAATAGCCTACAAAAAATGCACATAAATACACGTAATGTATAAAAATGTACATTTGATAGGGAAATGGAAAGATTCGATTCAAAGCTTGGTCCTTTTGTGCACGATCTGGGGCATTGAGCATGGAACATCTCAAAATAGACGCTTCCCATTCTCTGTCTTTATCTTCGACATCAAGATTGTCCAACCCTTCTTCTCCATCCCCTTGCCATGGAAGCATTGAACCACCCTTTGCAGAGTTCTTCTGTGATTTTTGTGGGTTAGGTTTATACCCTCGAGTGCAAAATGGACAACACATGAGAGAAGAAGCCCTTTTTTTGCAACCAAGAAAACACTTTATGGTCTTCAAGTCCCCACCTAGGTGCCACTCCACGTCAAAGCTACCAAAACCCTCAACCTCCAACTTCTCACCTGCAATTTGGGAGTGTATTACTTTTGTGATCCATAGAGTTCTCTTAAAAATCCATGAAAGTACTCCATTTGTCTCTTTGGGCGCCTCAATAGCACCCAACCACCAAATGTCTTTCTCTGATTGCACACTAAAAGACGGGGTGGGAGATGGCTCGACTGGGCCCCTTCGCTTGGTTTGCAAAAGGGCCTCATTCATTAGAGTGACACATGGCCTCTCTAACCTTTGGCCTTTCACTATTTGACACTCATCGAGTTTCAACACAAAAGAGACCTTTGTGCCAAGCACTGCAAAATAAATAGTGGCAAGACCTTAAGCTTCAAAGTCTATGATAAGAAGAACACAACCAAAAGAAAGAAGTATAGAGTGTCATTTTTTTAACACTAGAATGGTAAGAGGACACTTTTATGTCCTTGGACACTTTTGTGTCCTGTTAAGTGACCATTTTGCTTGAATTATTTGAAGAGTATGAAAATGAATTTCTAGGTGCTATATATCCACAAAGTTGCCTTATGAGCTGAAAAAAACTTAGCATTTTTTTTGGAGTATCGATCTCACCATTAACCTTACTCTTGCACAACATTTTTGAACCTAAACTGTGTGAAAAAATGGGTCCTGTTTTTGGCTTTTTTTTCAAATTTTGGCAACTATACCACTCTAAACTTCATGTTTGTGAGGTTTAGATGGCTAGAGGTTAGTCCTTCATAGTTCTCAACATGTTTTGATGCTTGTAGGGAGAGCCAAGTGTTAAAATTGAAAGTTATAACCAATTTACAAGAATTGCATAATCCTGTTTTTTGGCCAAAATTAGCACTTTTATGATTTTTTTGGTGGCTTTCTTGATATCCAAATTCAATTTTGATTGTGTAAGTGTAATTTATAACATAAAGCTAATCTTCCCTGAGTTTTGGGGGACCTAATATGCTATATAGCATAGTATATGATGATGGTTGAGTTTTTTGATTGCTGAAGAATACGATACATTTTAGAGTAGCAAGTATAAATTTCTCAATATTGCTAGTTTCTTAGGCCAATTGTGTGTACTTTGTAGGTAGTAACCATATCTAATCATAGACTACAAACTTGGCTAGATATTGAGTAGTTTCTATGGGTTTCTAGAGGTCATAATGCTAAACCCAGCTTTTTCATGTTTGCTGTATTTAGCACTTTATCATTGCCCCCAAGGTTCCAATTGTAAGAGATCCATTATCCTTTTGACATGCTCCATGGCTCCTCTTGAATCCAAAGGCCCAAAGGGAACTAAGAAAACATATATATAGTATCTGTATTGAGCGTGACTATAGAAACTTTGATGATGGGTCCGCAGAATGGCAAAAATGCAACTTTTTTGTACCTATTTTTTTTGCCCAAAAAAAAATTAGTGAGGTAAAAGCAACCATATGCTTTGGTCACCAACCCATTGAAGCTAACGGGGCATTTTATCTCATGTCCTACAAAAATCCCCACTCTTATTTATATGCAATCAACTGTAAGAAATTGCTGTTTTGGGCAAAATACACTGGTCTATCAACTTTGGAGGATTGTAGTGACCAAGGGATGAGAAAAATTACAAGTTTCTCATTTTTTCCATATGTAGTAGTTATTGAACTATAAGCTCATGAAAGGATTTTTCAAAATGAGTGGATCTACTATGGTTTTGGAAATTTTTTCCCAAACCCTGAAAGGACACTTTTATGTCCTGTTAGGTTACCATTCTAGTGTTAAGGTAACTTGTAGAATCTAAGCATGGCTTCTTGAAGACTTCTAAGGTCCACAAAAATATCGTTCCACATTGTGTAAGGGAAGCCCTTCTCCAAAGGTTTTATGAAGTGTTTCCTACCTTTTCCCCTTGCCTTTGGTGTGCACAAAGCATGAAGCAAAGTTGGCATTGTGTCCTCAATGTTTTATATACGGTCACTCCATGAATGTATATTAAGTACAGATTGTCATTTTATGTGAAACTGTAAGGGATTTTATAGGGCGTGGAAATTTCCATATAGGAATAAATTTATTTCCCTATGTAGGGATTTTTTAAGGTGTGAAGATTACCATAACCTCATGTTTTAGGATCACCACGTAGCACATGGTATCAAAGAGATCCCCAAGCTCAAATAATTGCACTGTATCTTAATGTTTCACATCATTTTGTCAAACGCACTCAAAAAGAAAACATTCTATCTAAATATGACACAAAAAATTTACATTGAAATCATGTGTCTTAATTGAGCATAAGTGTCATCAATCACATCACATATTACAATGCCCTCCAAAGTAAGAGGATTACCCTCAAATATCACTTCTACTTTGTTATTGTCTATCAACCAACCTACAATTTTGTGAACCATGGTCACACTATCGGGATTTTTTACATCACTACAAAAAGACCTAAAGCTAGGCTCTAATTAGCTTTCTAAAAGAAGCCTTAGAGGAGAGTTGGATTAGGCATACTTTCAATGTTTTCAGTGGAATTCTATAACTTAATTATAGTCAATATTTGAGAAGTCTCTTTTATTAAGGGCCGAAGAAGCAAACTAGAAATAGTAGCAAAAGTTTAAAATTTGCAGGTTTTAAAAATATTTTCTCACATATTTCATTGGTTTTTCTTTCCTTTACCGTGGTTTGCAAACGGCTAGTTTTGATTTTCAACTGGCTCAAGGCTAAACTGAGGCAATCCTTTCCCAAATGCTGATTCCAGTTAAACTCAACCTAATGAATTTAACACTTTCTTATTGTTTTAGAAAGCCACCGTGACCCTTTCACTTGTTTTTTCTAACCTTGGCAAGTGTGAATATGCCTATATTTTATAATCATTTATCCCTTCAATAAAGATGAGGTTGAATACAATTTTTTTTGACAATTCAAATACCTACTCTCTATACTACATAATGAACTTTTAAAGGGTAGGAGATAAATCTTTGAGATAGCTTCAACTTCTCTCAATAATAATTCTTTTGATGTTACATTTTGTTAGCCTCCTAAGGAAAGGACTATGAACTAGGTCGCATGGTCCATTGATCAGCCTTTTAAAAATATGAGAGACTACCCACACTACCCATGCGTGCTTTTATAAAAATTGAGGTCTCTTGAAAACCTGCCCAAATTTTAAGCTAGAGCATGAAGACGTTAATATTTTAAAGCTATATTCCAATGCTTCATGAAATTTTTACCTATTCTGCATAGCGTGCATGCAATGGCTGAAGCCAGACCTTGCAACAAGTGATGGAATGCAACGATGTGCCCAAGGCTTGGAAACAAGGAGTGGATGGGATGACAAAGCACTAGATATTAATATGAATGACATTGGAACAGACTTGCATCAAATTGACATGGAGATAGTCAATTGTATCAATAGATCTAGAGAGTTGTTGCTACAACTGGCTGATGTATTACCACAGTGGAAATTGCAGCAAAAGGAGGTTGCTCTCAAGCATTTAACGATCTTTATGGAGAACTTGAACAATCTCCATGAGACGGAGGAGATCAACTTTCCAAGAAGGGGTAGCGTCAAAAAAATGCAGGCGAGCGTCATACAAACGCGGCTTGGGCATGGAAGGCTAATAGGTATCATTGATGGCCTAGGTGAGGCGCTTAAATATGCCCCCAACCAGCAAAGAAAAGTCGAAACATATGTTCCTTCAAACGTAAGCACAAGTGAGGGCAAAATCGGGTGTGCTTTGAGAAACGGCGACGTGTTAATTGCCAACATTGTTGTAGCAAAACCCTTCTTGTTTATGGATCAAATATAGTGTGTTGCCATACATGCCATGATTTCCTCCCTCTATCTCAAAAGCACTTGTCTACAAATTCAACTTCCCAAATCATGAACCACTTGGTATAGTTATGGGATGGTGAGAACCCAACCAGTGGTTTTATTATAGCATCATGTGACCACGAGGTGGCGCATACTGATTGTGAACGGCATCTCTTTGTGAAGCTCGATGATGGCTAGATCTATGAGAAGGTCTATGCCTCACAGATACAAATTACTTTATGTGACATGCATCTGGTTTATGGTCATCCTCATATGTCTTGCCTCATTAGAACTTGGCAAGCTATGTATTTTTGTGAACATGACTTAGAAAATTGCAATGTATGTGTTTTTGTAACAAAACTAGATTGATTTGATGTGTCCTTCATATAGCTAGATTTGTTTTGGGTTGTCAAAATCTAGTTGTTTGTTCTCACCATGACTTGTGATGAGACTAGAAGAAACAAAATCTCACCGTGATTGATGATTCAGACCTGGCATTACAGTGTACGTATCATGTGAGCTTATTGGAAACATTAACATACACAACACCATATACAAACTACCACAAACCTGGACAAGCACACATAAGACATGTGAACACATGAACCTTTGAGATAATCTAGACAGGGCCATGTAAGCCATGTCAAACCTGGACAAGCACGCATCATCCATGTGAACACATGAGCCTTTGAGATGATCCAGACAGGGCCATGTAAGCCATGTCAAGAACCATATTTTGGACTCAAAACACAGATTCTTTCAACCAACCTCTCGCCGTAGGAGAGATTACCTCATGCTTTTGCTCCTTCGGACCAACCATAGTACATGTATTTGAAGAGTGTTGCAGATCACCTCTCTTGTAGGCCATCGGGCTTGCAGGTATACATTAT
Organism: Adiantum capillus-veneris; assembly: GCF_014529385.1. Lineage (NCBI taxonomy): Eukaryota > Viridiplantae > Streptophyta > Polypodiopsida > Polypodiales > Pteridaceae > Adiantum > Adiantum capillus-veneris. The sequence goes on along the minus strand of NC_140956.1, from coordinate 114,208,159 downwards.
GCATAGCTCAGATGGCCTATCTACAGCCATGTACATACACATTTTGTTTTGTAGCATTATGAAATTGCCGATATCGTTTCTTTGATGTAGGTGCAGATCATCCATGTGGGTTGTTTTTATGCACACCATTGAGGAGAGGTGGCTTCTCTGTAGACATATGTATGGGTGTTTCTGCCAAGCGGGCTTACATTTGTGACACATGCACATCAGCCCAAGTTGATTAGGGAGACACATTGAACTAGTCCTTGCCATAAGCTTGGCATAAATTGGACCTCTCTACTATAAGCGTCACGACCAAAATAACCATAAATGTGACCTTGCCATAAACACAACCAACCTGACTATAAAAATCAACCTTGCCATAACACCATAAACTTGGACTCGCAACCGGACCTTACCCATAAACTCGGAAAAAGCCAACAACTTGACCTCACTATAAGCGTCACGATCAACATAACCGTAAAGTTGAATTCACCATAAACACATACCAACATGACAATACAAATCAACTTTGCCATAACACCATAAACCTGGAGTCGCCATAAACCAGCAGATAGCAATAATTGAACCTTGCCATAAATAGCACAACCAACATGACCATAAAAATTGAGCTCACCATAAACATAACCAACATAATGATAAAAATTTGAGCTCACCATAAAATCATAAATGCAGACTACCATAAACCTACACACGCACGCACTAGCCATGTGAACACTCGTGAGCGATCCATTTGTATGACATGCATGATCAACTAGCTATATAAGAGACATGATGAAACGTAGCCTTTGAAACCAAAAGATTAAACCTTGACTGTCTGCAATACAACCATGTGATAAACCCGCATTAAGTTGACCTCCACAAGTGGTTTTTCTTAAAACTTGGGGTGGGATATAGCGATAAACCTGACTATAGTTTGTCATGAAATAAACATGGCCTCTGACCATACATCTAACTAAATCCAGACAGAACCATAAAACTGTAACCAGTGATGAACCTGATACTTTGTATAACCCCAGACATAACCATTGACTAGACATCTAAGTAAACATAGACATAGCCATAAACCTACAATCCCGGACATATATGTCAGCATTGACTGCATCATACTTATGGCTGTTTGTAGGTTAGGGTTATGTCCAAGTTTTAGGGTTTATGGTTGTGTCCAATTGGGTTTACTTAGATGTATGTCAATGATCGTGTTTATGGAAAGGTTGCGGGTTTATGGCCACATCTAAGTAAACCCGGCCATACATAACCATAAACCTACAAACCCAGGCCATGTACATCTACCTAAACTCGGACATAACCCTAAACCTACAAATAGCCATAAGCTCGTACGGTGCAGTTACTGGTGAGATACATCTAAGCAGACCTGGACGGACATAACCATAAACCTACAAACTTGACCATACATGACAATGAACCTGGACATAGACATAAACCTACAGACCCGAACCGTGTACATCTACCTAAACTCAGATATTACCATAAACCTGTAAATATCCTTAAAGCACGGTCATTGATACATCTCAGCAAATCCGAACATAGCCATAAACCTGCAAGCCAGTAACCATACATGATAGTGAACCCGGACAAAGGCATAAACCTACAAACCTGAACCGTGTACTTCTACCTAAAGTCGGACATAACCCTAAACCTGTTGACATCCATAAACCATGTCATTATTGACATACATCAAAGAAAACCCGGACAAAACCATAAACCTGCAAACCAGTAACATACATGATAGTGAACCTAGACATAGGCTTATATACACCTACAAACCCAGACCGTGTACATCTACCTAAACCCAGACATAATCCTAAACCTATTGACAGCCATCAACCATGTCACTGCTAACATACATCAAAGAAAACTCAAACATAACCATAAACATGTAAGCCAATAACCATACATGATAGTGACTTTGGACATAGGCATAAACCTACAAACTTGAACCGTGTAAAAGCAAACCTAGACATAACCACAAACCTGCAAGCCCACTCGGATCGTGTACATCCTAAACTCGGAAATAACCCGAGTATTACCCATTGGAAAATAACATAGTTGTTAAACATAACCAATGTACTACCCATTGGAAAATACCATAGCTGTACACTTGATTATTTTGACTTTCTCGAAGCAGAACAAGAAGTTTATCAAATTAGTTTGTAAAGAAATTGTCTGCTCATTGGATCCTAGACAATATGCAATGGGCTTCAAGCAACCCAATAACTTTACAGAATAGTTGTTCCCCTCCTTACATCGATCAATCAGACAAGTTGCAACCCTTTGAGAAGCCAAGAGATATCAGTAATCAGCAAGCACCAGTCACCTGTGGAAAGCTGACTAGAATCAGAGCAATAAACTCAGGTCACTTCACAAGCAGTAGGAAGATTTGACATCATCAAAAGCAACACTTTTCAGTGTACATTCTGAGGTGCACTAAATCTACAAAAGAGCAAATTGCACTAAATCTACAAAAGAGCAAAGTCATACCACTAAATGAAAGATCAAAAGCGAACTAAAGCAAATGAAGGGAAAGGAATCAGCATCCTACAAAGATCTGATACAAAGCAGAACACAAATTGACAAACTGCAAAAGTGATTTTTTACAAGTATATTATTCTATATTAGGGCTCTCTTTATGTATACATAGTAAAATAAAAGATTCACCATCCAAAACTACTTGTTTTATATATGCCATAAACAAGAGCTTACAGATGACCTGCTAGAGTTCACACTAGGGTTTTTAGTGAAGCTTAAATGTGCGAGCAACAATGAAGTAAGCAGTTGTAAGCAGCTAGCAAACCCCCACCAAATTGTGATGAACACAAAGCTAGTGACATGTTTGATGCGATGAGCAAGAAATACCAAGTGGACTACTTTGGGAATAGATTGAAAAATAATCGTTGTCAAAAAAACTTGCCATAAATACTTTCAGCCAACACAAAAATGAGAACATTGCACAAAAAACCAGGAACATTGCACCGAAAAATTTGCCATAATTGCTTTAGCCAAAACCATACAATGTACATGGGGTCCAAAACCATAATTTGAGCAGGATTAACATACATGACATGACCATAACCTAGTCACAAACCTCATACAAAACCATACAACGTACGTGGGCCCAAAACCATAACTTGAGCAGTTAACAAATGACCATAACTTAGTCACAAACTTGATACAATGTACGTGGGCCCAAAATCATAACTTGAGTAGTTAACAAATGACCATAACTTAGTCACAAACTTGATACAAAACCTTGCCATACACTTGGCTCCCTTTAAGGTAAAATGCCAACATATAAAACGGGTAAAATGCCTCCTTTTCCCATAGCAGCATCCACAACAGAAAACGACATGGAGTCCACAAGCATCACTTGTAGGAGGACATCTGAGGCTAGTGTGTGCTCCATCCACGTGTAAAAGTATGTATGTTAAGCACATTGCTACTCGTCGCAATGCATACGAGCTCAAAAACATGAAGGTGATTACATTGCAAACAGATTCAACGTGCATGTGGATGCTTTACTACATAAGATGAAGCATGAAGCTTGATCATCCATGTCCACTCGTAGACCAAAGAGAAGAGAGTTGAGTGACATAGGCACATGTGAAGAGAATCTATATCCAACATGCGTCAATCACAAACATAATGAGCATAAGACAATTAGAGAACTAGGAACGTAGGGATGGTTGAAAAAAGCCACCTATACAAGTCCCGATTACTACGTGTCGGAGTGGCAAGGCTGACTTCATGGCCTATTTTTTCAACTATCAGATGGTTATTACTGACATAAAATATGAGAGCTGACAAAGAGAGACTATTTTTTCAATTGTCAGCTGGTTATTAAACATAAAATAGTACAGCCGACAAAGAGAGATCCTCAAGGGAATCTATATCAATAGGTTTCTCTCGTGTCTTCCCTCTTGGAATTGGAAGCTTTTTCTTTGTTGGAGTAGCAAGCAATGTAGGCTAGAAAGGAATGCACATTGATTAGAACACATTAACATGCTGGAGTAAAATTACTTATGCACAATAATGCGAGAGTAACAAATCCTAGATGCATACATCATTGAGCTTAAGATTGCTTAGTGTCTGCAAGTCCTTGGCTCTCTTTTGTGTTGTCTTCATAATTCTCATTGTCATCCGCATGTTTTACTAACTTGTAGTTAATGAATTGTGAGATGCTCCATCATCTACCAAGATTCTCACCTCGTGACCTTGGATAGAACCATGCATTCTCACAAGCTCATGTGAGCCAAAAGTTGGTTTCCACATACAGGATGTAATACAACACTCCTGAACTGCTTTGGTATGTTTCGACTACACCAGGTGCAGAGCTTTTTCCATACCTTGGGCAACAGATTTCCTCTTGGGGCAATCCTTTTTGCCATTCCCTCTTCCCAAGAACTTAAAACATAACTCATCTTTCTTTGCTTTTTTAAATTCCTTACTTGACATATGGTCTCTAGGCCCCTTGGGCTTCTTGGACACATTAGATGAGGCTACCTGAATTTTTCTTTTATTATGACTATGAGATGCGCATGCATGCAAAGTGTCAAGCATATGCGTGATATGCAATGCTTTTTTATCTGGATCATTATGAATATGGGCCTTCATTATAGCTTCCTCAAGTGTTTTGGGATCCTGGGTCTTAACATGCTTCTTAAGCTCAAGAGTTAATCCACGGATGAAACTGTGTACTTGTTGGAAGGTATGAAAACCCTCTAGCTTGAGGATAACATCTCTATAATGTGAGATATATTCAAGAAATGTCTTATGTTGACGCATAGAACACTTATCCCATGCATTCCAATTCATTTGCAGTGCCTTGACTACATCTGGAGTTTGACAAAGATCGTGAATACCATCCCATATAATCAGGAAGATATTTACTGTATCTTTGTTGCACTCTTTCTCCTCCCCTTGAAGATCAATGGTTTTTTAATTTTCAACAAATCGTCCACCTCTTTCTGAGTGAGAATTGGAAATGGGTTTGGATTGAAACCTTGCTCTAGCATGCGAGGGATTGGATTCTTAGGACTAGAGCCCAAAAACATACCAGGTTACTCATCATTAGTACGGCCCTTTGTCCTATGTGCAAAATTTGTTTCTAAAATAGACATGCGTGATTGTAATGCTTGAAATTCCTAAAGATCAAGTAGTATTATGCTGCTGTCCGTGCCAATTGTTGTGCGGGTACCCTCCATGAGGGTATCCTATTACGGTACAATAGTAGGACTTATGGGAGCAGAATCCTGAAAATTGAAAGTATGAGGCATGTCCAAGTTTGAATCCATGGTGCAGTGCTATGTTAACGAGAAAAAGATGAATGTCTTGTATTAAAACTGTCATGTGAAGCTTTTTTTGAATTGATGTAGTGATCGTCGATGAGCAACCACAACTAAGACGTCAATTGGTTGTGCCAAATCAAAACCCAAACTATGATAACTTGTCAAAAGCAATCCCGATGCAAACTCCAAACTTCTTCCAAACTACTACTAGAGAGATGGAGCGTCAAAAGTATCTTATCTAGCAGCATTAAAGAAACAAATTTCCTCCCTCTTTGCAACGCACACCACGAATCCAACCACAGTCAATTTTTTGTAGGTTGATGGAACCCCGACCATGCACGTGTGTGTAGCTGTTTTACCATAAATAATATGACATAATTGAACTTTTTACATTCAAAAGATAGATGGCTTTGGAAGAAAGGAAATGATAAGTACAAAAAAAACTCAGTCTTAGAATTATTTTTGTACAATTTTTGTAAGAATGAGGCCTCATTCCAGTATACAAATAGCAGAAGAACTTCCCAAGCAGTAAGTGAATGTGTAATCTAGTGTAGGACAGCTTGCCAAAGCTAAGAAAACCTTCCAAGATAAGATAGAGTCCTTATGTGCATCCATCCAAACAAGACAACAAATATGTTAGCCTTGGATGTGTTTTATAGGTATCAATGGACTATACCAGTTGTTATCCATGTCGATCTTACAAACTTTTTTTAAAACTTTTACAAGCTAAGTCCATAGTAATTATGTGGATAAATGTTTTTCAAAAAGAACCCAAAGTTTTCAATTTAGAGAAGAATTTTATATCATTCTGATTAGAAGGCCATCACCCCTTCTAATCCAAGTGTCTAAATCCCCGCACTTTTATTATCACAATTCATCTTCCTAGATTAATGAAAGCACCATCATATGAAGTTTATGAAATAGGTTTTCTTTTGTATCTATAAAAATTCCTTTAATAGTTCCAATCCAGCCATAGACTAGTTCAATGTTTGTTTTAAGTCGGGTAAAGTTTAGGCCCACCATGTTATCCAAATCCACCAGTTTGTAAGTCACTTACCTTATACATCCTTATGGCTAACCTAGGTGGCAAGATGCCCTTGCTAAATCAAGTTCATAAGGTGAGTCTAACTACAAAAAGAATTATGCTATTCAGTATCCAATTCCTTATGTGAATGAAAAAAGGAGATCCTTGTAGTACTTTATCATGACGGTTTTAGCCATTCAACCAGTGAGACTGAAAGAAGTAGGGCAAAAAAAAAAAAAACCCTCTAACACCCGTATGCAGCAGGGTCAAGCCCTGTTTTTACCATAATTAAAAATCCCATAATGCCCATGTAAATACCGATAAGCAGTAAATCAAATAGAATTTGGGAACAGTCCCAAAAGTCTTCATGGAATGCAGTCATGGCAACTTCCCATACCATAATGATGTCAAATAACATTGTGCAATGGTAAAACCCCTTTCTGCTCACAAAACCAACTTAAGCAACGGTAGACAGTAGACCAAAACAAATACCAAGCACCAAAGGGAATAGCAACCGCTAGTGAGTAAGCAGAAACTGTAAAGTATTACCCGTTACCCTGGCCATAACGGCATGTTCAGATACAGCAATACCGTGCCACCTGGCCAAATTATCCACAAAAAATATTCACTACCAGTGTGCAGAGGGTGGAACAACACCACCCCATTTCAAGCTCTGTCCAATATAAAAAACATAAGGTTTATCCAGTCATAGAACAATAACCCATGCAAAAAGGCACCAGTTAGCATGCCAACCTGCAATCAAATTAGTAAGCAATAGAAAAAATGTCTGCTCATACCAATTACCAGGGCAAAGCTGTAACCAAACCAGTGGTGGTCAGTCCACTGAACAGTAGCTAGTAGGTAGGTTTCGATTTTTATAGGAAAACCAAAGTTAAAAGCGGCAGTAGGTAGTAAGCCATACCAAAAAAGAACCACCAATATGGAATCCTCAACAAAAATAACGTGACACAGATAGCAATTAGAATCCCAATACTAGGATTTAAAGCCTTGCGAAAAAAAAAACCGATTGCTCCTTACTATACTGTGTAAAAACTACTCAAGGTGTCATGCCATCTAACGCAGCACAGAAATATTGCCCTAAAAAAATAGGTGCAAAAAAGAACCATGGGTAAAAATTGTCGACCTGTGTTACTTGTGTTGTGAGCTCCATACTTTGGTGCAGTAGAGATATAGACATGTAGTACTTTTTTATGCAAAAAACGGAGCACAAACAAAGCTAAGTGAAGGGCAAAGTTGCACCCTCGCCTTTTAAATAGAGGAGGGAGGGAGGTCGCCATAACTGCATAGCGCGTAGATTTCCATGAGAGGAGAGATCCCCAGCTGAGATGGTGAGGCCGCTTGCAAGGTGTAATGAAGAGGCAACCCAAGTGCTTTCATGGCCGGGTCAACCAAAGGCAGTATCAGAATGTAGCACTCATGTTTTTAGAAGGGCCACGCCCCATGGTGGAGACCATAGGCGGTAGGTTTCAATCGAATCCCAAGAGCTAAGTAAGCTCGGGATTTCTTAATAGGTAGGTGGTACAGTGTGTGTGTGTGTGTGTGTGTGACAATTAGCTCGGGCAAAAAAAACCGCCACCTCAACATGTCCCTTGTAAATTAGAAGGGCCAAGTCCCATGGAGGAGACTCAATAAACTGAAGCTTTACGAGGTGAGTGACCAATAAGTTAGGGGTTTTAAAGTACTACAATGTGTGTGTGTGTGTGTGTGAGGGCCTGCACATGGCCAAGAGCTTTAGATTCTCCTCTATGGCTTGCTTCATCCACTATGCTTTGCATGCATGCAACACACCAAAGTAGAACCTCTAACTTAAGATTGGATACCAATGAGAGGCCATGGGAAGTGGAAACCAATGCTCTACCAATCATCTTGTCCCATTCATATAGGGTAGCACCTGTGCCAATTTCCAATTTAGCCCTTGGCCTCACAGACATAGTCTAACTTACCCATACAAACCTAGGAAGACACAGATAAACCTAGGCATACATAGATAACCCGAGGCACACATACAAATTTTATATTACAAATCTGTGGAGGCAAATACTTCACCTATGCCTTCTATGTATGTAGCCAACATAGCAAGATAATACATGCAACTTGTTGAGTTGTGCCATCTCACCGACCCCCAACAAGATCAATCACTCTCGGCAATGGCCAGTAGTGTCTTGCCAAGGGAAAACCCAGGCGAGTAGGACTCGGGCCAAGGGCCGGCTACTAAAGGCGGACAAGGAAATTCCATTCAGTGGCCAAGGGCTATATAATGGGGGGTTGGGCGGAGAATCTTCATTATGCAGCTCTTGGGTCTTACATTGTTATTAGAGCAAGGTGGAGAGGAAGCAGAATAACAAGCTATGGAGGAGAGGGGAAAAGCTTGCATGACCTTGTATGTTTTGCATGTTATCTCTCTCTCTCTCTCTCTCTCTCTCTCTCTCTCTCTCTCTCTCTCTCTCTCTCTCTCTCTCTCTCTCTCTCTCTCTCTCTCTCTCTCTCTCTCTCTCTCTCTCTCTCTCGTGTCAAGCCATCATGGCGTGGTGAAGAAGTGGACTACCGTGGGCAGGAGCCCTTAGCAGTCGAGGACGAGAACGAGGTCGAGGACTGGCATGTAGGGCTCTGGGAGTGGCTGCCTGCACACAAAGGGGACTAGTGGCGGACCTCCATCAAATTCGCTGTGCTCGGTGTCATTGGGTTCAGAGGAGGGAGAGGAGCAAGATTCATCTCTATTGCCTTGGCCCCTGAGGTCCAGATTGTCCCCCCTACTATTTTTGACCCGGCGCAGATCGCTATGGCATCTGCAGAGTAAGGTTATTTTTTTTATAAAAAAATTCTTGCTCTTTCACACTCTGGGTGCCCAAGGGGCCACACACAAAGGGTGTCTTCCAAGGGGTCATCCCCTCGTAGCGCCACAGGCAAGGCGGCATGCACGCATGCAAGACTGAGGACATGAAAGGACAACCAATTGGCCCCGTGCCGTTTTGACCCGGCAAACATGCCGACCCGATCACCCGCATGCATGGCTCAAAAGGGAGTCACAGACAGTCGGCCAAGGGCCGTTTTGAGCTCAACATTGCGAATCCATATGAGCTTAAGCATGCTCAGGCTACTGGCCTTCTGTTTTTTGCTTGATAGCACCTGTCTATTGCTGATTTGCCGTGCAGAGTGCGGTCTAGTATCAATATCATCTTCACCTGTCCAAGGTACAATTGACACGTTATCAAGGAACGCTCTATCTACGTAGATATCAATTCGATGATTGTATCCGATACAATCGGCTATCCAAGGGATAAAGTATTCAAGGATTCAAGCGGCATTGGTATCTGCTGAAACTCCTTCGGCATATTGTGAGGTATTTTGGACAACCTGGTAAAACATTAGGTATTTCTGTTAAAGTTTGTTATTCAATAATTTGCTTTTGGTTAGGGTTCCAACTTATGTACGGATTGCCGCCCAAGGGGTAGGTTGTACTTTATCAAGCAAGGCTTGATTGTCATTACAACACGGCTCTATTGACTTTAGTGACTCCCATTGCTTGGCATGAAGGATTGACTAACATGACTGATCATTCATGGATAGAATTCAATGCATATGCCTTCAGCATATGGGACATACTTCTTATTTGCAACTTTGTTTATTGCCTGCCATGTTGCATACACTGTAGCCAATGAACCACTGCTTGGTTTGTACACTTCCCTCAATCATGGCTCGACTACCAACCGCCTTGACCCACAACACGTGTCCTCAGTGGTTTAACTTTGATGTGCAAGCATAGCAATTGGACTTTGTTTTGGAATCTCACGGAGATTGGCAAGGCATGTACCTAGAATTCATGTGAACAGTGCAAAATTGTTTGGCATGGCCGACTCTTTGCACGTCAGACAAGGCTCTCTTTCCCATGTCTCGACAGCCAACAGGGGCACATATGTTCAACAAGGTCATCTACTTGTTACTGCTTCTAGAAGCTGGCGAAAAATATGGCAATTTTACTTATCAAAATGAATATCTGGGTCGATACTAGCATTTGTTGGCTACACATTACTTATGTGAAGCACAGCTTCAATTTATGCATTTTGCATTAAGACTTCCCAAGATTGGCATATGCTATGAGCATACACGCTCGAGAGGATTTGGCACTATGCTTGTAGGATCTTTCATTACGTACCAGACGGGCGTAAATGCCTTATGAGAGTGTATATGATACATGTGACAACTCTCTCTCCCACTCATTTGAATTGGCTATGAGTCGGATTCGAGCAAGTTTCTCCTTCAAAAGTTCAGGACATCTGCTTACGATCCGAAGACCAGGTTAGTCTATGTTAAGATTTGTTTGATTTTTCATGATTATGCATTTCCATTGGAAAGGATTGTCAGTTATGCAAGCAAAGAGATTTGCCAGTTATATGTGATGCAAGGCTTCTAACTTGTGCTAAGATATTGCCTCTTGACTGGGCATCAAGGGCATTGGCACACAAGTTTGGGGCACTGGCAAACATTGCGATATCACCTCACAGCATCCCTACCAGTACCGACTCTGCAAGGCACTTATGATTTTGGCTTTTATGTTTCAGCCTGTCAATGTAGCCAAGGGCTTACAATAGGATGGTCCTGATATGATTTTGATTACCTCTCTTGATGAGAGCATCATCAAGGTAGATTGTTGCATGCCTATAGGATATGTTGCAATATGGATGTGGTCGAGGGAGAATAGAAGAAAATCATCAAGAGCGGGCACTAGAAGAACCACCACCGCAACAACAACCACAACCGTTGCCTGGAAATGGAGAAGGTAGAGCTATTAACATCATTACCCTTGAGCATCAAGATGTGGATGTTTTGGCCAATAAGAGAGCTAGGCATGATAGAGAGAAAGAGACAGAAGAAGAGAGGGAAACAAGAGCAAGGAAAGGAAAGGCTAATGTAGAAGACAAACTAGAAAGTAGCAAGAGGCAGTGAAGAAGGAAAATTTGTCCAAAGGACTACCTCCTTGGCCAAGGTGTTGAAGACTATGATATTGTCGACGACATACGAAATCAAAAGGCAAATATATCTTTTGGTCAGTATGTATCTATTAGTGTGGGGTCATTAGCTTTTGGGTCGGTACTCTTACAAAAGCAAGGAACAAACTTCAAGCCAATTTATTTTGAGACCAAGATGAATAATGTAAGCGAGTTCTCCTACACGAAAATGGAACAGTGGGTATTCGCCTTGGTTCTTGCTTGTTGAAGGTTCAAAACCTATCTGTTGTCCCAAAAGTTTTATGTGCTCACTACATCAAATCTTTTGCCAGATGTAGTACAACATTTGAAGCCTAGCAAGCACATCTTAAAGTGGACTTTGGAGCTTCAAGAGTATGAGTTTGAGTTTAAAGTGGATCATTCTATTAAAGCTCACTTGGCAGACATAGTGGTACATAAAGGGGGGGAGCTTCCATCTTACCCAAGGGTTGGCAAGGATGATCATGAAGAGAAAGTAGATATTACAGATGTGTATACAATGATGTTTTATGGTGCATACAGGAAAGTTCTTCAAAAAGCAAGTGGTGGGGTAGTCATTAAGAACCCAAAAGGCAATGTAATCTTTTCTAGAGCTTATGATCTTGATGAAGATAAAAGTAACATTGAGGCCGAGTATCTCACGCTTTTCCTTGGGTTGAAGCAGTGTGTTGAGTTTGGATTGAAGAGGGTCATTGCAAAGGGGATGCATTGCTAGTCGTGAATCAGTTGCTTGGTTTGTGGAATGTTAAGAAAGACAATTTGAAGAAATGGTTCTATGGCATCAAGAAGCTTTTGCATGAGTTTGAGAAGATACAGTTTAAGCATGTTCCTCGTGAGCAGAATAAATAAGCTAATGAGTTGGCTAGGGACAAGTTGGATGCCTTGGTAGCTCCTTTAAAGGTCAAGGAAGCCTTGTATGCAGGAAGGGAATTATTGCAAAATGTAGAAGTATTTCTTGGTAAAGGGCAATGTCCAGAGGGCATGTCAAAGGTTCAGCGTAACAGAATAGTTGCAAAAGAAAGAAACTACACATTGGTAGGTGAGGATCTCATGCTTTATGGCAAGGATATCATTTTGAGAAAAGTGCCGTACAAAGAAGAGATAGGCTTGATTTTGGAGCACTGCCATGACCATCAAGGCAAGGATCAGGTTGTCTTTCATGTTTTGAGAGTAGGTTACTATTGGCCCTCTATGATGAGAGATGCTTATTTTTGGTGCAAGTCATGCCATGAATGCCAAGTGTTTGCAAATTGGAAGCTTTTGGCTAAGCCTCAAAAAGCTATAATGTCTTTTGATGCATTTGCAAAATGGGGAGTAGATGCTGTAGGTCCAATGCCAAGAACCAACAATGGAAAAAGGTATATCCTTGTGGCTGTGGACGATTTGACAAAATGGGTGGAGGCAAGAGCAGTAAAAGATGTAATAGCAGGAAGAGTGGCCTCTTTTTTATATGAACAGGTGTGTTGCAGGTTTGGAGCTCCTATGGTTATCATTTCTGATGGTGGACCAGGGTTTAAGGAAAAACTTGTTGTTGCTCTCATGGAGAAATTGAAAATTCAGCATAGGAATTCTTCTCCTTACTACCCACAATGCAATGGGTTGGTTGAGAACTGCAATGGTCAAATTGTGAAGATGCTATCAAAGCATGCCAGAGAGCATCCTAAAGAGTGGGACTTGGACTTGGAAAAGTGTTTGTGGGCTTATAGAACTGCGCATAGAGTGTCAACACAGTTTACACCCTATGAGCTTGTTTATGGAAAAGAAGCTCTTATGCCTATACAAGTGCAGTTGGATGCCTTGAAATTGTTATGCAGAATGCAAGGTGAGCATAATGACAAGCTCCAAGAAAGAATTCTTTCTCTAGAGTTGTTGCAAATGAACAGAGAGAAAGCCAGTGATTATTATCTTCAACAAGGAGAGACAAGGATGGAGAAAATGAATAAGAGGCTGCCAAAGAAAGAGATCAAAGAGGGAGATCTGGTGATGATGTACGATTTTCGCTTGGATTTTAGTTTTCAAAAGAAGTTGAGGGACAAATGGTTGGGTCCATACAGAGTGAAGCATGTATTTTCTAATGGCATATATGAGTTGGAAAAATTGTCTGGTGAACGTTTGCGCTACAAAATAAATGGTTATAGATTAAAGAAATATTTTGCGAGGGATGTGGTTCTAGATGCAAATAGTCTCTTGGTTGAGCAGAAATGCTCTATCTAGAGGGTGGGCAATGATGATAGACCGCTTTTGGCGTGTACAAAGTAGCGTTTATGTGCATGGTCATATGTACAAAAAGATGTAAATACATACATTTGGGAGCTTTGCAAAGTGGTTTCAAGTTCGAAAAAAGATGCAACATGTACACATTGTGAATAGACAGGTTTGCGTGATACAAGCAACAAGTACGGGTACTCTCATCCCGCTCGAGAAGTTTGGGACATGTAGTAACTGTCTATTTACGGTGCCTGATCTGCGGTGATGCGTGCACCACCTTAGAAGTGGTCAAAAATAGAATGTGGGGATGTGGAAAATTTCTTTGGGTATCAAGGATCAAGCGTACAAAATTTGGTGAATTTTGGAGTTCGTTTGGGGTTTTTCCCTTGAAAAATGCCCGCCGGGGGTCAAAATTGGTCAAAACTGGGTCAAAAAAGATCAAAAAATGACCGAAAATTGTGTGAAAAGGATTCAATTTGCCACATCAATGACGCTGCCGTGAGTGCTCAAGCTAAAGGAGCATTTTGGAAGCCAAGTCTTGGCACTTTCACCTCTCTCTGTGGGGAAGGAAGCAGGGTTCCTACAGGTGGTTTAGTGCAGTCTTGTCGCGTTCGTGTCCTGTTTTCGAGTGTGTGGAGGAGTGAATGAGAGCTTTCTATCTTCAATTTTGCACATGGGAGAGTCTATGGAAGTTCTGAGGTTTCCATGGATGTGTGTGTGCAAGGAATCGAGGGAAGAAGGTGCGGCTTTTTGCAAGACTATGTGACCCTGTATCGGTGCCATTAGGGTTGGAGCTACTCCAAAGAGTCCAACAGAGTGAAGTTTGGTGAAGCTTTTGCAATGGTTTGAGAGAGGCATTTTGTGGATGGAGTTTTTGAGATTTTGATTTTTTTTCTTGTGTATTTTGGTCACCATCAAGTGTTGATCAATTCGACTCACCTTGTAGTGTCTGCGGGCAGGCAAGGGCTTGTAGATCGAGCTCGCCGTTTGGAGTTTGAATTGAGCTTGTGGGTAGTATTTTTATTGAGCTCTTGAGTGGCGGTGTGTGTGGGTTGGAATTTAAGAAAATGCTTTGTGTGGTGTTGAGCTGTCTGGGTGTGTGAGTGTGCGCACGACATCTTTTGCTCCATCAACATCTTGACTTTTGATGGTCAAAAAATGCTTTTTTGACCATAAAATAGGTTTACGGGGGTTTTAAGAAGATACGATTTGAGTTTTGATTTTTTTTTCAGTACCAGATTAAAAAAGGAGGGAAGTTGGAGGTTTTAAGTGCCCCCCCTCCCCCCCCCCCCCCCCCCCCCACACACACACACACACACAGAGACACCCCTGGCTCCACAACAACAAAGATGTCTAGTTCCACCACTCAGAGAAGACCCAAACATGAAAGAGAAGAGCTTCTACTACACAATACCAAGGATGATAAGGGTTGTTGGGCTACCCCATGTGATTGTAATGTTGTGGCATCTTGGACTGCCATTTGGAATAGAAAGCTTATGAATTTCAAGAAAAATAAGGAGGGTATGGTGGCCATTGTGCAACATGTATATACCCTTGTCGACATCCATGTATGTCCCCCTTCCAACCTATGTAAAGTGCTTGTTCAAAATTAAAAGTATCTATCTTAGGCTTTCAAAGGTGCAATTTTGTTATCTACCATGTTTTTACTAATGCTTGTTCTTGTAAACATCTTTTCCGCTACCCTTTTGGAAGAACAATGACTTCAGTGCCCCTCCCGTATGTTCATGGTCGTATATGTCTACATTGGCGAGATGTTCGTTACGCTTTTTCTTCTACTCTCACAAGCATGTGGTACTCACAAGAACAGGGGGGTTTGGTAAGCTTAAGGTCATTGAGATCCCTTTGCTTCAAATCTTTGAATAGCTAATCCTCGATGTTTGGTGATTGATCTTATGGAGGAGAATTGAAGCTTCTGTCTCGATATTACTCCGCATGCTCATTAAGTCCATATTGCGATATTTGGAAGCTTAATTTAAACACTTATAATTGAAGCTTCTGTCTCGATATTGCTCTGCATGCTGCACCAAGTCCATATTGCAATATTTGGAAGCTTAATTTAAACGCTTTTTATAATTTTAGGATCTTTTTGAAGAGTGATTCTTAGATGTCATGAAGATCTTGACAAATGTAACTATAAGTACTACATGAAAATAGGTAATATTGCTTCAGAAAGTTTCTTTTTCATGTACCCTTTGACTTGATCCATCAACAAAATGTTTCAAATCAACATGGGTAGGTAATTTTTGAATAAAAAACTCTTGAATGGCCAACGATCATTCTTGCTCTATGCTTAGAGTTAAGTAATTGAAGGTGTTGGTTGGTTTGAAAGTTTCACATAATTTAGCAAGGCCTTAACATGTGCCTTGTGCCTGCAACTTATTGTCAATTTGAACAATCTCTTCTAAAATTCCAAGTGCCATCATATTGAATAGAAAGGCAAAGTTTTTATGCATCTTTCATCCATGTAAGTAAGAGTTTCCATGTGTATTTAGCATGTAATGTAATAGCCTTAACTTTGTCTATACATCAATTTATGTACAATGTGCGTTCTATTAGTGGATGATTAGCATCATTTCTTATTTTACAGGCACTAATGGAGAGGGCACATACAAAGGAAATTGGAAAGTTTGTAGCTTCTAGGATGCAATCTTCTTGAGTTACAAATGGGCATTGATGCACCAAGTTGCACACCATGAAATACATTTCATCTTTATTTTTGCTTAGGTGAACACTTCTTGGTGGCTGATTGTTAATCCCTCTTGGAAATAGTTTCTCAAGGTTTTCTAATGTTTTATCCTAATACCTCTATTTGGGCAACGAGCAATTGCCATGAATAATGATTTCTTTGTAGCCTTCATTTAGTGAAGATTTTTTGCAAGATAATCTTGTTCCTATTGTTTTGTTTATCAACTTTCAAACAATATGATTTTTTAAGAGTGAATTGGACTTGTTTTTTTGTTAAAAAGTTAATATGAAAAATAAGAGTTTACTTATGAGGGATATGTGACGCTTTTGTGGATAGCCTAAATCTTTGAAGAGAAATGAAAAGGAGGACTATGGATCTTCTTGCATTTACCTTAGATTTTAAATCATTGTAGGCATTCACCTCAAGGGTAAACCTTACCTTGCCAAATTTTGACCTTTCATGGCTAATGGTTATGCTCAATTTTGGATACACTAGTCAAAAGAATGCACTTTAAGTCTCGATTTCAACTATGCACATGGCTAGTAGGTGTGGCAAATGTTGTTTTTGGGTCGAATTAAAGGGAAAATTGGAAGATCCCTTCTTTGATATTGCCAAGGTTTGAGTGAGAACGAGGAGATATTTTTTGACGTGGAAAGGTTTCTGACACCTAGAGGAGAGACATGAAGAGAGAGGTCATGAAGGACAAATCACTTGTTGATGGCATTGAGCAGATCTTGGACCTGCAATGCGGACCCCGATTGTAGCAAGAGGACGTGTGTTTGCAAAGGTAGTGAGCACTACACAGTAGCAAGGCAAAGCATCTCTCTCTCCTTGAGCGGCATGCACAATAGTGAGGCAGAGTGTGTCTCTCTCTCTCTCTCTCTCACACACACACACACACACACACACACACACACACACACACACACACACACACACACACACACACACACACACACACACACACACACACACATGCCAGTCTCTTCTCCTCCTCCTTTTTCTTCTCCCTATTCACTTGTGGGCTTGTGCATGTCGCTTTTGCAAGAGAGGAGCCACACCATCTGCCTCTCTCTCCATATCTGCCTGAGATGATTCTATGCACGGCTTTTGCACGTAGTGTGTGCATTTTCTTAGTCTGCGTCTCACTTGCTACCCGTTGACCTTAGATCTTGTGTTTAAGGTAGCAAGCAAGCATGTCTCTTGTGGGCTTGTGCATTTCGCTTTTGAAAGAGAGGAGCCACACCATCTGCCTCTCTCTCCCTATCTACAGACGATGATTCTATGCACGGCTTTTGCACGTAGTGTCTGTATTTTCTTAGTCTGCATCTCACTTGCTACCCGTTGACCTTAGGTCTTGTTGTTAAGGTAGCAAACAAGCATGTTGCTTGTGGGCTTGTGCATGTCGCTTTTGAAAGAGAGGAGCCACACCATCTGCCTCTCTCTCCCTATCTACAGACGATGATTCTGTGCACGTCTTTTGCACGTAGTGTCTGCATTTTCTTAGTCTGCACCTCATTTTCTGCCCGTTGACCTTATGACTTGTTGTTAAGGTAGCAAGCAATCCATGTTACAAACTTTAGACCGAGTAGAGAGAGAGAGAGAGAGAGAGAGAGAGAGAGAGAGAGAGAGAGAGAGAGAGAGAGAGAGAGAGAGAGAGAGAGAGAGTTGTGGAAGGCAATGGTTGTCATAAGCAAGAGGAGCTTGGTGGCAAGGACGGAAACAAAGCGTGCGCAGGAACAATGACCTAAGGCATCATGTGATAGGAGGACACGAGCTAAGAGGGGTGCCCAGTTGACGGGTGGAGTAGGCATACAAGCTAGATGGTGAGAACAGACAAAAGGATGAGATGTGTTTTTATTTTTAGTATGAGGTCAACACGTGCGTGCATTGGGTGTTAACTGATTCAACGTCAGTTAACAGGAGCTGCTAAAGACCAAAGACGTACGGATGCACATCGAAGATCAACATGAAGAAGCGGTGAATATCAAAGTTACACATTTTTCACATTTTTCCAAAATGGTCATGTATTGTAAATTCCCAATTTATTTCAAGCCATTGTAATATTTTAGTGTGTTACGAGCTCAATGGGAGTTCCAAGCTGTAAAGAACAGGTCAGTTAGTGTGCCTAGGCAGTAGATTCAATAAGTGGTGGAGCCTTAAAGGCCTTCAATGCCCGGACATTGCATATTTTTACCTAAGTATATAAGGCAGTGTGTAAAAGAAATTAGGGTTCTTAAGCTCATTTGTTGAGAGCACTCTTTGGTGAGAACCTCTTGAGGTGTGTGGCTATGGAGTACATGAGCTTCTCCTTGCTCATGTGACTTGATTAACACTAATCAATGCTTAATTCTCTTTCACTATGCCTCTCTCATGCTTCTTGTGATTGCCTATGATGCTTAGATTAGCAAGATCTTAACTAATTAGTGGTTAATCCCACTCTAATCTTGTGTGATTTCCCTCTTTTGCTTGTGTGTGCATGTAGGTTTGATTGGAGTGTGGTGCTCGATACTCTCAGAAGGGGCAAGGAGACCTAGGTGAAGACAACGGCAAAGGGCTCTCCTAACTCAGTGTATCAAAACATTGCATATCATCACAAGGCCTTGGGGCGTGGTCATTGCATGTGGTGGGTGATCCCAACAACATTCCAAAATACTGTATGCAGAGACTAAGTTCAATAAGTCTTGGAGTTGGCATCTCAAAATGCCCTTATGTTTATCAAGTAGCAATCTCGATAGCCCCTGTGCAGTCTTGACTAGTTGGTGGTGCATGCAAAGAACTCCCACAGCATTTTGGAACGTTTTTACATAGCACATAATTGGTGGCATGCTTCTTAAAATGCTACAGTAGGCTCCTTGGCAATGCCTTTCAAAACACCATCCTTGGCAGTAAGCAGCAAGAGGCATTTTGAAGCATATCAAGACATTTCCCTTGGAGCAAGCAGTCCTAAGCTCTGCATCAAAACGCCTCTTGTTGAAGGCATAGGAGGTTGCAAAGACAGTGAACTTGTCAATTGGTGAAATTATGGTTGTTTTGCCAAGTTTTATGAAACACTACTTGAAAGGTTGGCCAACAAAGGTTTTTTTGCGTCAAGCACTTGTGAGCAGTTTTTTTTTAATGCTTTTTCAACACACTACCTAGAAGGTTTGAACCAATGGATGGTGCACTTGTCCGCAGAGAATCTCATATTCTTTCCTAGTCACTATGATCTTATTCCCACTTACAACAATATCAACGATAAATTCAGTATGAAGTATTTCTTCAAGCTTGTCTTGGTTAATGAAGAGGATAACATATTTCAAGCACCAAGACATACATCCACAGATGCAAAACATGAAGATTTGCTTCAAGAATGTGGTTCTGGACTTTGCAAATTGTTTTTATCAGTCAAGTATCATAGGTCTGTTACAGTTTTTCTGTTGTCAACAAAATTATCTTTTTCAATCAAAGCGTCTTTTACCTAATTTGTTTCCACTCATGCCTAAATTTTGTACGGGTTATAGACACTTCCACATATAACTAGTAAGACCTGCCATTTCTTTTTGGTTGAGTTCTTGTTGTCTCATCCTAATAGCTGTTTGAGGGACGTGCAGACACACCTATGTTGCTGTGAAGGGGGGCCTTCTACTCGTAGTTTCAGGTGTTGAACTCTACCATGGTCTACACCAAGTCCATTGTCAGTGTTTTGGCCTTGAGGGGGGAGTTGTTGGGTTCCAAGCAAGGTTGGTCCACTAAAAGCGTCCCCATGCAAATATTTCTTATATCATGGAGTATAACCCCAGTTCTAGTAGAGCTTGTATGTGATAGCTCAATCTTCTATAGGTAAGGCTTCACAAACTAATCAATAACAGTAGTGTGTGTTTTTGTATGTGATAGCTCAATCTTCTATAGGTAAGGCTTCACAAACTAATCAATAACAGTAGTGTGTGTTTTTGTTATACTGTGTCGAGCTTGTCTCTCTATCTCCCTCTCGTCATCTCTGCACGCTGCCCCTACAGCCATGGCTTCTTTTCCTTGTGGCACCCTCCATAACCGTTAAGTCCCTTCATTAACTACTCTTTGCAATTAAAATTATTGTAACCGCGGGTGTGGATACTTGATTGCTTGTTTCAAGGATTAAAGAGTAGTAACTAAGGTTTTAAAAGTGCCAAAGAAAGAGCTTGCATACACATACACCAATCTCTAATCATGGAACAACATAATCAAGAGAATAGGATGAATACCCACATGATGTAAGCATTGATGATGGTCAAAGAATTGTCAACTATCTTGTTGGCAAGTTTCAAGAAATTATGGCAATACTACCTTGCAAGCGGAGGTTCAGAGCCAATTACCATAGCTCTTCAAGCTGTTGGTGAGGACCCCAAAACAGGAACCTCTATGGGTAATGAACAAGAAATTGAAGAAGAACCTCCACAACAATCTATCAAAGCAAATGTTATGTGTCAAGAACCTTCAAGGGAGATGTATGAATGTGACACCCCTGTTACCTATGAAAGTGGTGCGACCCTAAGAAGATGGCAGGCAAAGTGGTCCCTAAGCAGTCCCTAAGCCCTCCTAAGAAGAAGGGGTAATCAAACACACCCTTGCATGCTAATCCAAACAAGGGAGAAGATCACAACTCGCAAAGAAGAAAGTGGAGCAAGCGAGATCACAAGCAAGAGGCCACCGACAATAAAAATATTGAAAGAGATTTAAGAAAACTTTATTTTGGAATGTTGTCTAATTCACTTGGTCCTAAGATATCTATTGAGGTCTCTTGGAATTTGTTGTGCGACATGAAAATTTCTCTTCTTCTTCTTCTTCTCCTCTCTCTCTCTCTCTCTCTCACACACACACACACACACACACACACACACACACACACACACACACACACACACACACACACACACACACACACACACACACACACACACACACATGCAAACAAGAAAATACGACATGGTCGAATCATTTGGCACACAACGATCTACCAATTAGACTTTGTAAGTGGTGTACAAGGTTAAAGTTTGAGGAGTAACAGCTAGTGAGATTAAAACTAAAGCTTCATTGCAATCGTGCTAAAAAAGAAACCAAGCAGATATTTATCTCATAAAATAAAAAAATTTGAATGAGTGTTGTGTTTTGAGTATAGTAGGTTTTATGGAGGCAAACATGTGCACTTTTGGATTTAGATTTATTACTTGTGATTCCGTATTGGCTTCATGAATATTGTTGTAGCACAAACCATGATTCACCACATTAAAGGTCCTTCAAAAAGAGACACTAGACCCGTTTTAGTGACATACAAAGTCCTACTAAAAGAGCCATGTAGCTATGGCAAACCCAAAAAACCCCTTCATGAGGAATAGAGACCTTATACTAAGTCTTTGAGAATGTTATAAGCATAAGAGGGTGTTGATCTTAGCCTGCACACTGTCCAAGAAGGCTTGGTCTTCTTGGATCTACATGCTTTGTCTGATGTCTTCCTCACCTCCTCAATCCAATCCTCCAAGTGGTCATGTTTTTTTTCTTCTATTCATCAAACAATCCTTTCTCCTTTAAGGACTCATATAGCTCGGATACACCCTTCAAGATAGAGAACCTTTCTCTTCAAGATATAGCTACTTATCATATAAGTGAACATCATTGATTACGATTCTTAGACTAGGTATTGAGTAAGGCCCATCATACACAAACATGTTTTTATAATTCCAACTTAGCCACAAAGTAGAGAGATTATCCTCTTCTAGAAGTATTGCTTACAATTTCAAATAAGGGGGGCAATATAGATTAACCAAAAGGTTAGTTAAGGAAATAGATAGAAAATATCCCTTGTGTCGGACTAGAATCTTGGAAAGACTCTTGATGTATACCTCTTTCCAAGAATAACATGAGAAAAAACTATAAATAGAGAGGATGTTTGAGCTATCCATTTTCCAAATTCTCAATCACTATAGCATCTATGAGTAGTCACATTCATCATTAGAGAAGATACCGCATCTTTGATGCTCCTCGTTGATCAGACAATCGTAATGTTGATTGGCCACAACTGTTATTGCCATCTCCTTTGTATAGATTGGCAATGTACTCAACAAAATAAGAAAAAGTTATCCATCACAATTTCACAATAACAACGTATGTTATATCCATAATAACGAAAATTACATTGAAAGAGACACATTGACCACACTTATGAAGTGAATGTCACAAACCTAGCAACCAAGATGTACAAAATAAATTGTAATTTCAAGTGTGTGCATAGCATGAAATGCCTCACATTGTAGCAAAAAAATGGCAGATTGGAGATTTGGTAGAGTAAGAGTTTATAAAGCAAAAATATGCATTTAGTTTTTCATGTGCAGGACCTATCTCTAATAAAAATAAAAAGGCAAGGGTCACAAGTCATTATAGGGGTTCAACCCCATGCCTAGGTCTATGCCCTCATCAACATCCATGATATGGAAGAGTCAAAGTATCTCATCCTCCTACTCTCTAAAAAATCTCTACTTGTTGGCATTGAGGTAATCGAGTCTCGGTATCTACTTAGGGATAACTCTATCCATCTCGTTTGTCCAAGTTTCTCCCTAGAACCAAGGCTTTAATATTTGAAACATAGAATTTAGTTTTGAAAAGCATTCAGAGTCAGCTTTGTAAATGCAATTATGTTATAGATCCTATAAACATTGCACCTCACATGCTTGTGAAAGTGGAGCATTTGTTTAATAGAATTAGATGTGGTTCCAATCTAAGAAAGAAGATGGTGGACACAAATTTATCTCGCGAACACCATATTTTCTAAGCAATGTTGATTACAATATGATGAATTCAACAACATGTAAATCCACAAATACTAGTACATCTAAAACCAAAAATTAAATATCCAATCTTTTAGTATAAGGTTGATAGGAGCGTGCGTTGGGTGTTAACTGATTCAACGTTAGTTAACAGGAGCTGCTAAAGACCAAAGACGTATGGATGCACGTCAAGATCAACATGAAGAAGCGGTGAAGATTAAAGTCACACATTTTTCACATTTTTCCAAAATGGTCAGTATTGTAAATTTCCAATTTATTTCAAGCCATTGTAATATTTTAGTGTGTTACGAGCTTAATGGGAGTTCCAAGCTGTAAAGAACAGGCCAGTTAGTGTGCCTAAGCAGTAGATTCAATAAGTGGTGGAGCCCTAAAGGCCTTGGATGCCCGGACATTGCATATTTTTACCCTAGGTATATAAGGCAGTGTGTAAAAGAAATTAGGGTTCTTAAGCTCATTTGTTGAGAGCACTCTTTGGTGAGAGCTCTTGAGGTGTGTGGCTATGGAGTCCTTGAGCTTCTCCTTGCTCATGTGACTTGATTAACACTAATCAATGCTTAATTCTCTTTCACTATGCCTCTCTCATGCTTCTTGTGATTGCCTATGATGCTTAGATTAGCAAGATCTTAACTAATTAGTGGCTAATCCATCTCTAATCTTGTGTGATTTCCCTCTTTTGCTTGTGTGTGCATGTAGGTTTGATTGGAGTGTGGTGCTTGATACGCTAAGGAGGGGCAAGGAGACATAGGTGAAGACAACGGCAAAGGGCTCTCCTAACTTAGTGTATCAAAACATTGCATATCATCACAAGGCCTTGGGGCGTGGTCATTGCATGTGGTGGGTGATCCCAACAACGTTCCAAAATACTGTATGCAGAGACTAAGTTCAATAAGTCTTGGAGTTGGCATCTCAAAATGCCCTTATGTTTATCAAGTAGGAATCTCGATAGCCCCTGTGCAGTCTTGACTAGTTGGTGGTGCATGCAAAGAACTCCCACAGCATTTTGGAACGTTTTTACATAGCACATAATTGGTGGCATGCTTCTTAAAATGCTACAGTAGGCTCCTTTGCAATGCCTTTCAAAACACCATCCTTGGCAGTAAGCAGCAAGAGGCATTTTGAAGCATATCAAGACGTTTCCCTTGGAACAAGAAGTCCTAAGCTCTGCACATCAAAACGCCTCTTGTTGAAGGCATAGGAGGTTGCAAAGACAATGAATTTGTCAGTTGGTGAAATTATGGTTGTTTTGCCAAGTTTTATGAAACACTACTTGAAAGGTTGGCCAACAAAGGTTTTTTTGCGGCAAGCACTTGTGAGCAGTTTTTTTTAATGCTTTTTCAACACACTACCTAGAAGGTTTGAACCAATGGATGGTGCACCTGTCTGCGGAGAATCAATACCCCTCATATTCTTTCCTAGTCACTATGATCTTATTCCCACTTACAACAATATCAACGATAAATGCAGTATGAAGTATTTCTTCAAGCTTGTCTTGGTTAATGAAGAGGATAACAGATTTCATGCACCAAGACGTACATCCACAGATGCAGAACATGAAGATTTGCTTCAAGAATGTGGTCCTGGACTTTGCAAATTGTTTTTATTAGTCAAGTATCATAGGTATGTTACAGTTTTTCTATTGTTAACAAAATTATCTTTTTCAGTCAAAGCGTCTTTTACCTTATTTGTTGCGAGTAATGCCTAAATTTTGTATGGGTTATAGACACTGCCACATATAACTAGTAAGACCTGCCATTTCTTTTTGGTCGACCACACTTATGAAGTGAATGTCACAAACCTAGCAACCAAGATGTACAAAATAAACTATAATTTCAAGTGTGCGCATAGCATGAAATGCCTCACATTGTAGTAAAAAATGGCAGATTGGAGATTTGGTAGAGTAAGACTTTAATAAAGCAAAAATATGCATTAGTTTCTGATGTGTAGGACCTATATCTAATAAAAATAAAAAGACAAGGATCACAAGCCATTATAGGGGTTCAACCCCATGCCTAGGTCTATGCCTTCATCAACATCCACGATATGGAAGAGTTAAAGTATCTCATCCTCCTACTCTCTAAAAACTCTCTACTTGTTGGCATTGAGGTAATCGAGTCTCAGTATCTAATTAGGGATAACTCTATCCTTCTCGCTTGTCCAAGTTTCTCCCTAGAACCAAGGCTTTAATATTTGAAACATAGAATTTATTTAATATCAGAGTCAGCTTTGTAAATGCACCTCTCATGAGGATTTGTTTGATAGAATTAGATGTGGTTCCAATCTAAGAGAGAAGATGGTCAACACAAATTTATCTCTCGGACACCATATTTTCTAAGCAATGTTGATTACAATATGATGAATTTAACAACATGTAAATCCTCAAATACTAGTACATCTAGAACCAGAAATTAAATATCCAATCATAGTGATACTGCGTAATCTAGTAATTACACCGACAAAGAAACCTCCATAAATTGCATCTTTTGTCCTATAGACTCCCATATTATTTGATATTGAACTTCCTTGAAAAATCCATGCCAATGCTTTCAATTAGCAAATACTCTCCCAACACCCAATTAGTCAAAGCAATCTTCTCTGTTGCTTGTACTCGACTGGTAGGTCATTTTGCAGATGGAGGAGGCCAAGTTTCAAAGCACAACACAAAGGAGTGAGAACACATTGCTATTGAACCAAGTCATGCTCAAATGTCAAATTTTATACTGGGCCCCCCCAAAAATAGGTTACACGGTGCACTTCTTCTACAATGTACACAAAGGTTAATAGCAGATTGCTTCCAAGACCATCATGGACTAGTCTAGGTGGAATGAGTTGAATGTGGATCAGCCCTATCATCTAATACCACCTCATGCTCCCACATGTTATTGTCAACTTGTATTTGTAGTGTTATCTCCCTCTCTTTTTCTATGCCCCCTCCCCCGCGGTCCATTTTTAGATTTTTTTCCCCTTGGAAGCTCTATGTTGGTATAGGAGGTTGCGAGCAAGATCAAGAGCAAACAAGTCCCAATGAGTAGGGGTCAAGAGCAATGGGAAGTGGAAAATGAAGAGTAGCCTTAAAACCTTTATCTAATTCTATTGCATGCACAAAGGGGAATCCTCCAAGGTTTGCATGCTAAATGGCCAACTCCATACTTCTCCCTTTTCAACAAGCACCTAGAAGTGCAGAACAAACTAGAGGGTAAAAAGATGATGACATCATCTTGATGGATGATAATTACTAGATTATGGCTAACATAGTGCACCAACACTAGTCTTTTTGACCTTGTGCCTAATGTTGTAGTGAAGTACTATTGAAGAAAGATTGAGTATATTTTGGGAAGCTTGATGCCTCACCCATCACGCTCCATATATCTTGACTACCTTCGTCCATGTGAACTTTCAACCATGTGGCATTTGATTGAGAGAGAGAGAGAGAGAGAGAGAGAGAGAGAGAGAGAGAGAGAGACAGAGATTATGCATGATGTTGGGTTACCTTTTAGAATGTACACTAGGAGATGCATTCAAGCAAAACCCCAACTTGAGAGAGAGAGAGAGAGAGAGAGAGAGAGAGAGAGAGAGAGAGAGAGAGACATCGATTATGCATGATGTTGGGTTACCTTTTAGAATGTACACTAGGAGATGCATTCAAGCAAAACCCCAACTAGATTTAAAATTAAAATTGGGATAAATCTTTTGGGGAATTAGTAAAGTGCCTCTGCATTTTGATGAAATCCCCAAAATACAATTGTATCACTTGTGAACCTATATCTTTCACATTGTTATTTTTGTCAAATGATAGATATAAATGTTAAAGGGGTAAAAAGAGATTTACCATCTCATAATAACCTAACATAGTTGGATATGAGAAGCTATTTTGTTTCATGAGTCCATAGTACTCTTAAAAATTGAGTTTAGCCATCTCATATGAAGGGAGAAAAAGAGGCACCCTCTTTACCAAAGGGAGGCATTAGGTAGAAAGATGCTTCAAAACAATGTCTTGGAAGAATGTTCCCACATGATTAGAGGGATCCTTCGTTACCAAAGGTCTGAGACAATGGGTACTAGAGCCTGCAACTCTCCACCCAGCCATACCCTATAAAGGCCTTGCCTTGCTAATAAGAGGGCCCCCTTGACCGTATGGCTCTGTCTTGTCCCTTCGCATGCCCGATCCTACCCTAGGCCGACATTACTCCCCCATTGGAGAAGCGCTTTTTACCTCAAAAAAAAAGTGGTTGTATCTTCATAAGAATATTAATTTTTTCCATAGTGGCATCCTTCATGGATCAAATTGTTCAGTGACCCGAATACAGTTTAGAAGGAGGTTCAATGAAATCAAGACTAACATCTGGATTGTTCACATTGTTGTCCATTTGAAACCGTATTTTATAACTAGCCCATGTCCAACATAGTGTGTAGAGTCCATTTTAGAATGCACATGAGCATACTTAACAAGTTATCACAACAAATATGTACTCCAAAGAGTAACTCATTTCAATTTCCATGAAATTAACCTACTGATGTGACTCATCAGCCAAGCCTAAGTCCTTGATTTGTTATCTTTTCACATTAGTAAACAACCTCAACGTAACTAGTGTTCAAGGTTGAGAACCTGACTTATACATGAAGGGACTAAACCTAGTTGTAAACATGCTTTACCAGTGCGTAGAGTCCATTTAGAATGCACATGAGCATACTAAACGAGTTATCACAACAAAGATGTACTCCAAAGAGTACCTCTTTTCACTTTCCATGAAACTAACATGCTGACATAACTCATCAGCCAAGCCTAAGTCCTTGATTTGTTATCTTCTCACATTAGTAAACAACCCCAACATAGCTAGTGTTCAAGATTGAGAACGTGATTTATACATGAAGAGACTAGACCTAGTTGCAAGCATGCTTTACCTTGTGATAAGAAAACTCCAACTAGAGCAATACATACTTTCTTACTAGATTGCTTAGTGCTAACATACACATTGTGCATATCCTTTAGCACAATATTACACTTTGTAATTTGTCTATGCTCTTTGGATACCCGACAATATTGAGGTACGTTCTCCCCATTATTTACAAACAGTCTTCCCAGATGACTGGTAAACAAGGATCACAATGCCTTACAACATTTTTGAGAAATGAACAATGTTATGAAAAACCATCTTGGTTAACTTGAAATATCCACAAGCACCCAAACCGAGTCATGTCCTCTATTGATGATTGGTAGATCCAAATGTAATCTCATAGAGATATTGCACATAGAGTGCAAAATGCTTTGTAAGAAACTAGTATGATGAATATGCAAGCCGCTCCAAATCAGCCTTTGCTAAACACTAGGGCCCATAATACCTAGTGTGCATGCAATTAGAAAAAATAGATCCGAACCTTCATATCCATGATCATACTTGCCAATGCTTATGGCGAATGTGATGCTCCTAGCACACATTAAAAAGGAGTGTATAAAGTTTTGAAAAGAAACTAAATACTTTCTACTGCAATCATTTCCAAGCCTTGCTAAAATGTTTGAACCATAATAGAAGGTGAAACATTAGCACTTGTAACCTTAATATGTCATTTTGAGTATCCGACAATTTTTGGCCACTGAAATTGTTGCTAAAACGATGTGCTGAAAATGGTCTATAGAACGGGTCGACCAACACCTAGGGACAAATCAAACCATACAAGTGGGTCCATAACTGCGTAATACAAAAAGTTATTTTGGACACTACAACCCAAAATTCTTGGCTCTTAAATGACCTTGTCATCTCTCTGAATAGCACAAATGGATGAAAGAATTCAAGCTTAAAGGGTCACAAGGCAAAGGAAAGCATGGGTGTCTAATCACTAGACTCTATGCACACGTGGCACAATCGATAATCGAGGGCGTCCGTACACATAAAAACACTCCCCCCCCGCCCCCCTCTCCCTTTTCCCATGTGGGTGCATTTTGTATAGAGAGTTTGAAATATAGACGTTGGTAGGCATGGTTTGAGCGCCAAAGCCCATTGTATTAGTGGTTGAGCATTCAAGTCTGCTCATACCTACCCACATTCAAACCCTTGCTTTCTCAATGACTTTTTTGGTTTAAGAATCACCCCTCACTTGCTACCTTGAAGAAATTCTAAGGCACAAAAATGATCGACAACTGGTGAAGCTTATTGCCGAGTGTAACATGTGGTCGACTCTGGATTGTGCAACATCACCTAGAGTCTGATATTTAGACCAAGCCCAAGGCAAGCTACACATAGGCTGATCTCAAAACACCCTTGCATGCACTGAAACTTCCAAGGGAATGGCTCCAAATGTTGCAAACCTCCCTATGTGGAAGCGACACACAAAGAGGCAAAGACAAGTTGCTGGCAAACCCTATACCCGGTAAGCTTCAAGAACCAAGGCTCCAACACAATCCTACCCCCATCGTGCAAGACAACTAACACACAAAGAGACAATTTTCGAGTATCTGACAATTTTTGGCAACTGAAATTGTTCCTAATATGACGTGCTAAAAATGGTCTATAAAATGGATTTGACCAGCATCTAGGAACTTTGTCGCGACACATAATTGAAATAGCGGTGCTAGTGTCAGTCCTAGAGACTCATATCCTTTACATGTGGAATATGTCTCAACTAAGGATGTCTAAAAAAAATCATCTTTCAAGTATGAGATCTATTGGTGTGTTGTAATGGAATTGGCCTATTTAACTTGAGAGTAGCGGAAATTAATGAGAGTACTTTTGAGAAATGACTTTGTGAGCATAACGGGTGAACATAATTGAAGATAGCAACATAATCATAGCAATATTTAACTTGGCAAGAACAATACTTTTGCAAGAGAGAGAATTTAGAGAACATAACAACAGTTGAGGACCGGATTTATGTGGAGCCGGTCACCCCTCCAATAGGCATTTGTATTATGATTTCTTCCATTAAGAGAGACTTGTTACAATACAATCTTTGTGTTCCTTGTGACCTAGGTGATGCAATGAAGATGGAAAACTTCGTGCATCACAAACATAACATAAACTTGAAGAAAGCTTTAACTATCCCAAGCCTAAGTCCCAAGACCTCAAACACCTTCGAAGGTGGAGAGAGATAGGAGAGAATGAGAGTAGAGAAGAGGAAGAAGAAACATTTCATAGGAGAAAGAATTAGTTCCTCACTTATCATAACTATTCTTGATAGCATACATAGTAGCATAGTAATGAAGAAGAAGGAGATGGAAAGCTTAAGCATTGAAGCATGACTCTTGGTTGGATTTGCACTCCATAGCCAAGAGTGTTGGTGTAGGCTCTCAACGTCTACTTGCTTGGAGAAGGAGAAGGAGCTCTTGCACTTTGCATATCCCACAATGAGAGAGTTTGTGAGTGTGTGTGTGAGTATACCCCCTAAGCAATCCCCTAGCTTGCTTGGGTCGACCCACCCTTGTAGCTCATGCTTGAAGCTCATTGGACCCCTTCAAGTCTAGCCAATTACAAGAAGGGGGCATTACAAGCAGCAAGGGTAGCCTTGGGACAAGTGTCCCCCTTTCCCCTTTGAGAGAGAGGACTTGATAAATGAAAAATTAATTAAATAAATCTCCTAAATTACCATTGGACCCCTTGGGTGTCCAACCAATAGGCTTCAGGCACACCATGAGGGCAACATGAGGAGGAACTTGACAAGTGTCTCTTTTGCTTTCTTTGTACCATGCATGCCTTGTGTGAGTGTGTGGGTGTTCTCTCTCATCCCCCCTCATGTAGGGCTTGCCCCCTCCTTGTAGGGAT
Source organism: Adiantum capillus-veneris (assembly GCF_014529385.1). Classification (NCBI taxonomy): domain Eukaryota; kingdom Viridiplantae; phylum Streptophyta; class Polypodiopsida; order Polypodiales; family Pteridaceae; genus Adiantum; species Adiantum capillus-veneris. The sequence continues at coordinate 114,177,357 of NC_140956.1, read as the reverse complement.
CGAATATTTGACTTTTTGACACCTCAAGCCCCTCATGCATAGGCCTTGTTCCCACCACAAGCTTGGCCCTTAAGCACTTTAAGCTTGGACTGGGTTCTCACCTCAAGTACAACCCTAGCATCTCAAGCATGTCAAGCACCCCAAGCATCTCAATCATCAAGCACCTCAAGCATCTCAATCACCTTAAGCACCTCAATCATCAAGTACCTCAAGCACATTAGTCATCAAGCATGACAAGTAGGACAAGCACCTCGAGCTGGGTCAGGTTCCCACCTCAAGCTCAACCCTAGCTTACCTAAGGTCAAAGGACTTTTACACACATTATTGGATGTCTTCAATGAAGCTAAGCCTAAGGTCTTATGCTCCATTGGTTAGCTTTTCTCTTTGATAGACCATCTCTCATTTGGACCCCTTTACCATTGGCCTAGTGTTGAGATAGATCTATAAGCACATGTCTATATCTTAACCCTTGTTCTCGTTTATTCTCCCACATTAAGTGATCAGTTTAATATGAGAAAATCATTTGGGTTGGTTAGATATTAGATATTAGATTTTATGACATTACCTCTCTCGTGAAATCATAGTCGTCCTCGACTATGAGGTAGAAGAGATAAAGACTTAGTCATTTTACGTAGCGGGTAGAGGATCCCTTTTTACCCTATGACATCTTTCCAAGATGGATGACTAATCCATTTGGTGCTTGGGAGACATAGCTGCTGCAAGCATGTATGCTCTTTAGTCCATTTCATTCTCCCAAAGTAGAGTGACAATTTCTACTTGGTGTTTGAGAGACGTCGTCATCACAAACATGATTCTAAGCATACATACTAGTTAATTTTGTGCACAATTAAAAAAAGGACTAGTCTTATAAAACAAAAACATGAGTCATTTAAAAGAAATTTGTACAGCTTTCTTCAATGTAGCATTGTAAGCATTGAGAAGGTTCATATTATCCTTAAGCTGTATTCCTTGCATCCATCTAGCATCTTCAAAAGGATAATTTTTGAACTTAATAAGATACCGTCGGATAATCTTACCATGTTGTAGTACCTTGTCTTCATGCCGAAGGATAGCTTCGGATTGTAGCACCTCTTCTTGGTCTTCAACTTTGGGAGGGTCTTCAATAATTGGTTCACCTAGTGGCTCTCCTTTGTAGGGCTTAAGTAGGCTTACATGAAAGGCATTGTGTATGAGCCAATGGTTGGGAAACTTGAGTTGATAAGCTATATCATTGATGGGCTTCAAGATTTGGAAAGTACCATAGTATCTTTTTGCTAGTTTAGCATAATACTTTTGATGGCCAGTAGGATTTTTGCCCGTCGTTTGCCTTAATCAAGCCTTAGGAAACTTAAGTAAGACCCAATCATTTTTTTAAAACATCAAGGCCCTTTTGTGCTGATTAGCAGTAGCTTTTTTCCTTTGTTGAGAGATGGACATAGCCTCCTTAATCTTTTGAAAAGATTCTTGTAGGTCACGGCTATACTCATCGGCGGCAAAGATCTTCCCATGTACTTTGAGTAGCAAGGGACTTTTAGGTCTTCCCTCAATGATCTCAAAAGGTGCTCTTCCCGTAGAAGTATGTACAATATTATTGTAGGCATACTCTACAAGAGGTAAGTACTTTTCCCATTGTGAGCGTTGATCTACTTTGGTAACATAAGTCTTGGATTGGCTATCTCACTTTGGCCATCCGTTTGTGGGTGATACGCCGAAGAGAAATTCAATCTTGTTCCTAGATTTTCAAAAAGACCTTTCCAAAAATTACTGGTCATTCTAGGATCTCTATCTGACACGATGGATGTGGGTAATCCATGGTGCTTGAAAATCTGAGATATGAAGAGATTTGCCATGTGATGTGCCTTAATAGTCTTTTTGACAGGAATAAAATGTGCTTGCTTGCTAAACCTGTCGACTATTGTCCATATTCCCGTATTCCCATGGATAGACTTGGGTAATCCAAAGATGAAATCCATGGATATACTCTCCGATGGTGAATTTGGGATAGGCAATGGTTGGAATAATCCAGGTTGCTTCCCTCTATCATACTTGGTCTTTTGGCATACTACACATTTTGAAACATACTCTTGTATGTCCACTTTCATGGTAGGCCAATAGAAGTATGTCTCTACTCCTCGGAGAGTAGGTTGAATACCTCTATGCCCCGCATATGGAGGAGCATGGGATTCATACATAACTTTCTCACGAAGGGAATGTGTAACACATAGCCTATTACTGTGGAGAAGATAACCATCCTACAAGGTGAATGGTTTCTTTTCTTCCCCAAAGCAAGGACTGACATTATGTCTCTAAAGTCAGGGTCAGTAGCATACTCATTTATCATAGAAGATAGATCATTGTGAGTAGCTATAGACACCGCATTAACTTTTGATCGTCATGAAAGTGCATCGGCCACTTGATTGTGCTTATCAGAAATGTCAGCAATATGAAAATTAAATTGCAAAAGAAAATTTTCCCACCTCATTTGTTTGTCAAAAAGATTGGTTTGCATCATGAAATACTTGACACTTTGGTGATCGGTTTGTAGAATGAATGGAGTTCCCAAGAAGTAGTGCTTCCATGTGTCTAGGGCATGTAAAACAACTAAAAGCTCTTTCTCATAAATGCCTAAAACTCGTTCATCAGTATTGATCCGTCGGCTCTCATATGCTATGGCATGCCCTTCTTGAAGCAAAACTGCTCCAAGGCAATCACCACAAGCATCACATTGGACCTCAAATGGCTTTGAGAGATCCAAAAGTACGAGGACTGGTTGGGAAGTAGGATTCTCTTTGAGCTTCTCAAAAGCATTTTGCTCATTAGCACTCCATACATACTTAACGTTCTTCTTAGTTAAGTCGTGTAGTGGTCCTGCTACTTGAGAGAATTATGCTATGAAGTGTCTATAGTATGCACCACATACCAATGAAGCTTCTTAGCTCATGTAGATTCCTTGGGTTAGGCCATGCTTTTATTACCTCTAACTTTGATGGATCCTTACGGATACCATCTTGAGAGATAATATGACCTAAGTATTGAATCTCTTGAAGGAAAAATTCACTTTTCTTTTGGTTGAGAAAAAGCTTATTCTCCCTCAATGCTTGAAAAATCACTTGGAGATGTTGCTTATGTTCCTTCAAAGACTTGGACTAGATGATGATATCATCAAAGAACACTCCAATGAATTTACAATAAGGTCTAAACATTTTCTCCATTAAACGATTGAATGTAGCTGGTGCATTAGTCAAGCCAAAAGGCATGACTAGATATTCATAAAGACCGAACATTGTGCGAAACATGGTCATTAGGATATCTTCATCCACTATCCTTATTTGATGATAGCCACTCTTAAGGTCAATCCTACTAAAGTAGGTAGAGCCTTGTATCTTATCAAACAGATCTTCTACCCAAGGCACGGGAAATCTGTTTTTGATAGTGATATGGTTTAGTGCTCGATAGTCCACACACATATGATATGTACCATCTTTCTTTTGCACTAAAAGGACTAGAGAACAAAAGGGAGAGGAACTAGGCCTCACCATCCCTTTGTCTACCAGTTCCTGTACTTGCCTCATGATCTCCTCTTGTTGAGCTTGTGAGACTAGATAAGGAGGCTTGTTAGGCGGTGAGCTTCCTGGAAGGAGTTCAATGCGATGGTCATCATCCCCTCGTTTTGGTGGTAAGTCCATAGGGATATCATCGATGAACACATCTTGGAATCCTTTTAGAAAATTAGACAAGTCTAACTCTTCTTGATTCCTACTATTTACATTTCATGAATCATTAGGATCTTTTAGATATTCTTTGACAAAAATTATGTACGTAGAAACTGAGATCTTCATTGACTTATCAAAAGCAAGAGGATTTACAAGTGGAATAGTACGACCACGCTCACTAGCATCTATATACATGTTATTTCCCTTGTAGGTGAAGTAGATTCTCCTTCTAGGGAACTTCATGTTGGCAACCATGCGATCAAACCATGGCGCCCCTAGGATAGCATCCTCATGTTGGAGAGGAGAGATGAAGAAGTCTTCTTTGTCGACATAGCTTTGGACATGAAGCCTCAACTTCCCAATCAAGGGAGTAACGGAGGCTTGCTTTCCCTTGAAAGGTACGTCAATCATTACCATATTTCCCATCTCAAAAGCTTGAATGACCAACTTGGTGGCCAACTCCATTGATATGAAGTTGTGAGTAGAGCCAAGGTCAAACTAGATGAAGGCATCGTGCTCTCTTAGCTTTCCCCAAGCATAGGAAAGTGATGATCCTTTGCAATGAGCATCCTCTTTTGGAGCTTCGATGGTGGAAGCCCTAGGATTCTCATTGCAAGTAATCTTCTTGGGGCAAGAACGATAGCCATGTCCTTGCTCCCCACACTTGAAACACTTATGGTCCTTGCGAAAAGCTTCAAGCTCTTTAGGAGAGAGTTTGTTTTTACCTTTCTGAACTCCCTTCTCCTTGGACCAATTGTTGTTATTGTTGTTGGAAGTGCCTTGGGAAGAATTTTGAACATTGGTTTTCCCCTTTGCATCATTTTTGCCTTTGTTTTCCATGGACTTGACATTACGTCTAGCCCCTTGATGGAAATTGATGCGTGAAGCAACCATGGTGTGATGGATTACTTCGCTAATAGTACCAGGCCGTTGAGAGTTGATGTACTCGGACATCTCTTTAGGTAATCTCGCACAGAATTGCTGCCTTTGCTTGACAAAGTCTATCTTTTGAAAGACAGTAGCCTTGAGATGTAGATCCCAAAACTTGTCTACATACTTGTGGATAGACTCATGAGAGACAGTAGCCTTGAGATGTAGATCCCAAAACAGTAGCCTTGAGATGTAGATCCCAAAACTTGTCTACATACTTGTGGATAGACTCATGAGAGAGAAGCTTCAAGCTGCACCATTTGGTAAGCACTTTGTCCTTTGCATCGCTTGCAAGGAATTGCTTCATGATGGAAACTCGTAGAGTTTTCCATGTCTTTGGGGCTTCGCTGTTGCCACAAAGGCTAGCCCACCATTGATGAGCTGATTTTTAGAAGTGCATAGATACATTGTTGTTTGCGTTGCAGAGAAATGCACACAGCTTGGAGAAGATGAAGGAAGCTCAAGACACACAATAGAGAGTGTGTTACTTAGTATGCATTAGAAAGATAGATAGCCCTAGAGTGATGGGCGTATATACAATGCTCGGGGGAAAAAACCTCCTAAAGAGGGAAAAAATTCCCCGACGGTCCTAATGTGTTCACACACATCACTAACACATGTATATGGTAACAAATCCCCCCTGGAGTGATGCGGTGAACGAGAGCTGGCACATGAGTAAAGGGAAGTGCCATGCCTTGAGGACATAGTCAGTCCACAAAGGGGTGTAAGCCTAAAGCTTTGCGGAAAGCTTCAAGCTTCTCATGAGACAATGCCTTTGTGAAAAGATCTGCAAGGTTGTCCTCTGTTGGCACATAAGCCAAGCTGATCTCTCCTGTTGAGAGCCTCTCCCTGACATACTGGTAATGCACCTCAGTGTGCTTTGTGCGAGCATGAAAAACTGGGTTCCTCGCAACTGCCAATGCGCTCTGACTGTTAGTGTAGATAGTGTTGGCAGTGTCCTGTCCAATACCCAAATCATCCATAAGGCGTCTAAGCCATACACACTCAACCGTAGCTGTGAAGACTGCCTTGTTCTCAGCCTCAGAATTCGAAGTGGCCATCGTAGGTTGCTTCTTGCTCAACCACGATATACATGAACTGCCAAGCATGAAACAAAAACCACTTGTGGACACTCGCGTGTCAAAACAACCAGCCCAATCTGAGTCCGAAAAAGCATGTAAGTTGGCGGCAATGATCCCCTTTGGGATAAAACAAGCCAAGATGTAAAGTGCCACTAAGGTATGGGAAAATCCTCTTGACAGCCTGCCAATGCTTAGACCCTGGGCTATGCATAAATCTGTTGACCTGTGAGACTGCAAACTGAATATCTGGCCTCGTGTTGCATACATAAATGAGGCAGCCAACAGCAGTTTGGTAAAGAGTGACATTAGCAGGATCACCATCATCATGTAGTCTCAACTTCAAACGTGTTTCCGTGGGAGTGGCAATAGATTTGCAATCCTCGAGTCCAAACTTACATAGCAATGTCTCTATGTATTTTTTCTGACACAAGGCAATACCAAAATCACACTGCTTAAATTGTATACCCAAGTAATGATGCAACAGCCCCAAATCTTTCATCTTGTAAGTAGCATTCAAATCAGCCTTAAATTCAGCAATATGTCTCTCATTTGGTCTAGTGATTAGCAAATCATCGACATAAAGAACCACAATGAGAAGTACATCACCCTCACGCTTTACATACAATGTGCTTTCTGCTGGGCTGTTACGAAAGCCTCGTTTAACCAAATGAGTGTCAGCTTTCTCATACCAAGCACGAGGAGATTGCTTCAACCCATACAAAGCCTTCTCTGCACACTTTGTCCCCTTGTCCTTTTATGACAAAACCGCGAGGCTGCGTTACATAAACTTCCTCAAACTTATGTCACCATTCAAGAAAGGAGTAAAAATGTCTGATTGATGTACATCCGAACCAAAATGAGCTGCAAATGCACATAGAATACGCACAGTAGTCATACGACAAGTGGGAGAAATAGTCTCTTCATAATCTATGCCTTTTTGCTGTGCATAACCCTTTGCAACAAGTCGAGCCTTATGGCGATCGATCTCACCATCCGGCTTGCGTTTCAACTTGTAAACCCACTTCGTACCAATGGCCTTTTTGCCAGGAGGCAAATCACATAAAGTCCATGTGTCATTTCTATAAGTGCATCATATTCTGATTGCATGGCAGCCATCCAATTTTTTGAATTCTGTGCTTCATATAAAAACAGAGGCTCCTCAACATCATGTAAGCTAGACACAACCAAAGCATAACAATCTGATGCATAAGATGCATGGCGAGAGCCTGAACGAGTATGACTAGACAAAGGTGCATCCAATTTACTGTCACGCAAAGTGTGCACCAGCCATTTTGAAATACCTCTAGCTTGCTCATTTTCAGCCCTTTCCTCATCAAGTGCATCATGTACATCTGCATCAGTAATAGGCTGATCTGTAACATTTTCAGAAACCCCCATAGGCTGTACAGTTGCCTCATTGGAAATTACATTCGTATTTCCACCACTGAAAAGAGGCAACAAAGTGTCATAAATGTCCTGTGAGCTTACATTACTGCCTCTAGTACATGACACAAGGGTTGAACAGAATCTTCCACAAATACTACATCCTGTGAAACCAGAATACGCTTTTTTTGCGGTAACCTTTACTTTCAGTACTATAACCAACAAAAATACATTTGATAGCCTTATCATCCAATTTTCTGTGTTGTGTTTGTGGCACCAAAGCATATGCCAAACAGCCAAAAACACGCATGTGCTCAATAGAAGGCTTTCTATCATGCCATGCTTCATATGGAGTAATAGACTGCAAAGCTTTTGTAGGACACCTGTTAAGTACATAAGTGGCACACATGATGGCCTCAAGCCAAAAAGAATGCGGCAAAGCTTGACTTTTGACCATATATCGTGCCATTTCCGCTAGTGACCTGTTTTTCCTCTCAGCAACACCATTTTGTTGAGGTGTATAAGGCACCACGACTAGCCAAAAATGCATTAATTTCATGAGACATATACTCCCCCCCTCGATCGGAACGGAGGGTGCCCATAGTACATTTCGAGACATTTTCAGCCATAGCCAGAAATTGTTTGAAGCCCATCAAAACTTCTGACTTCTCTTTAAGCGGAAACACCCATGCATGCCTGGAGTAATCATCAATGAAAGTCACGAAGTAAAGGTAATTGCCCAAGGACGGACTTTGCATGGGCCCACAAACATCACTATGCACAAGCTGCAACCTGCATGTGGCCCGAACTGAATAATCCTTTGGAAACTTAGAACGCTGCATCTTACCCAAAATACAGCCTTAACAAACATGTTTGACAGGTGCTTCAAGAGGCGGCAAAGAACAACCCTATCAGATTTCTGCAAATGCAGCAAATTGGCAAAATTCAGATGACCAAAACGTGCATGCCAAAGTTTTGCATCTGAAATAGCCCTTGAATCTGCAACAACATTTGCAAAATTTTATCCACACTTGTCATACAAAGAGAGCTTATACAGCCCACGGCACAAAAGGCCAGATGCAACAATTTCATCACCAAAACTGAGATCATGAACTGTACATCTGTCATCCACAAATTTGACTACAAGTCCAGGTCTAGCAAGTCGGATACAGACAAGAGATTCTTCTTGATCCCAGGTACATAAAGTGCATCAACAAGTGTGGAGGAACTGCCATTTGTAGCAGTAAGCACAATCTTTCCAACTCCCTGAACCGGATAAGAGGCATTGTTGGCACAAGTGACTAGATTCCCATGAGGGATAGACTCGAGAGAGGTAAACAATTCACGATGTGAGGTAATGTGCTTTATAGCACCACTGTTGAAATACCACACATGTGAATCTGCAGCACAACTGACAAGCATGCATCATGGACAGCAGGATTGTAAGTGCACTCTACGCTAAAAGCCCATTTTGCATCAACATCAGCAACATAGTCTCCTTTCATAGAAGACTGAACAATGGTTGCATTTGTAGTGGAACCAGCATTTGCAGTGGAACCACCCTCTTTTTTCTTAGCCTCTTTGGCCTTCAACTTAGGACACGACTTGATCAAGTGATCATTAGCTTTACAATAATGGCAATGCATCTTCTTTTTGCCCTTATCACAAGAATTTCCAGATAAATTGCTGCCAACAGAAGCATTAGGAATAGAAGTTTTGCCACTCACAGCAGAACCATAAGAAGTGGCCGCATTGCTGTTACCACCCTTTCTTTGAGAAGCAATAAAAGCCTGTTCAACTGCACGCTACCTAGTTTTGTTTTTTTTGGAAAGTGACTCTTGCAATAGCAATGTGCATAATGCATCAAACTTGACAACTTCAGGATTTCCTTGGTTCATCAATCTCCAAGTACTAGCAAAAGTCTGGTAGGAATCTGGTAAGACATCAAGGACAGTCTGCACAAGGGAACTGTCTGAAATGACTTCACTTATAGAAATAAGTTGCTCATTTATATCCTTGACACCAGCAAGGAAAGTGTCCATATCATCTTCCTCATGCATAATCTTTGACTCCAGCTCTTTACGTAGCGAAGCAATTTTAGGCTCATTGCGGCTTGCATAAAGACCTGCTAGAATATCCCAATCCTGTTTTGCAGATTTTGTTGAACGAATGTGAGGAACAATGGTGCGCTTCACAGACAACGCAATCACTGCATGAGCCTGTGCATCCTTTACATCCCAACGAGCTTGTTCTGCCGTAGGCAAAACAACTCTAATAACAACAATCCTTGCAGCAAGACCTGCAACATCCTCAACATCGCCTACATCCTCAGAACCAGGACGCACATCAATGCCCTGCACAATGTTCTAGACGCCCTTTAACACAAGAACATGTTGCATCATATAAGCCCACATAGGGTAGTTGTCCCCATCCAACCTCTCCTCAGCAGCAAACATCTTGAACACATGTGTGTTGTTGTCAGCCATTGTAAATGCTGCACCTGATGTGAAAACTGTCCGAAAATAGGAGAAATAGAGCGAAAACAACACCTGCTATATAGCACAAACCGTAGAAGACTATGAGATACCTGCTATGAAGAAAACGGCACTGACAGAAATTCTGCACAAAATGACAAAATAGCCTGTGTAGTACTGCCTATAGTGGAAACGGAGGCCGAAATGAGCCCGAATAAAAAATCTGAGCAGACATTGCTCTACGATCTCACCCAAAATTTTTGTCGACCTACGAACGCTTGCCAACGCTCATTGAAATCGGAGAAAATGAGCAGGCGTGTGCTGGAGCAGCTGGCGACTAAGCCCAGGAGGACGCAACCTGCTCTGATACCAATTGTTGAAATTAGGGTTGCAGAGAAACACACACAGCTTGGAGAAGACGAAGGAAGCTCAAGGCACACAATAGAGAGTGTGTTACTTAGTATGTAATAGAAAGATAGATAGCCCTAGAGTGATGGGCGTATATACAATGCTCGGGGGAAAAAACCTCCTAAAGAGGGAAAAAATGCCCCGGCAGTTCTAATGTGTTCACACACATCACTACCACATGTGTATGGTAACATACATGGCGTAGCTTCGAGGAGTCTGTGAAGTCCTTGTCTCCAAAGGCCGCATCAAATTGCTGGATGAAGGCCAACACTTTGTCGGTAGCACCAAAGGTGCCATCATAGGTGAGAAAAGAGATACTCTTTCCTCCCTCCTTGAACTTCTTTAGCTTTTGTGACCTTCGCCATGCAGGAAATGATTTGTGATGTCCTCCCCTCTTGTATTCTCTAGGAGAATAGCCATAGCTTTCATCGGAAGAGGAGGAAGGTGAAGAAGAAGGAGAAGAGGGTACCTCTTCCTAGCCCTTTTCTTCCTTTGTTTCTTCTCTTCCCTTTCGGAGTGACGAGGAGAAGGACTATGTGTTGATCTTTTCCTCTTGGGAGGAGTGGGCGATTGTCTAGACCGCCGTCTTTGTGGAGACACATCTTTAAAGGAACTTAAACTTTTATTGCTTTCTTGCTCTTTAGATTCCTCCTCTCGAATGGGAGAGAGTCTTCTTTTGGGGGTCTCTTCAAGAGGCCTCCTAAGCTCTCTCTCCTCTTGGAGAGGAAGGGAAATTCCATAAGCACGAAGTTGTTGAGTAACTTCGGCTTGCAAAGCAGGGTTGCCCATAGCTTGCTGCAACCTAGTGACAAGATAATTCACAAACATAGGAGCATCATCATTAGCACCTTCATGTGCAAAATCAAATCTATCAATGTTCATTCTACTCTCTTGATTATTGTCAGCCATGTTAGCAAAATTTATATATGTACTTAGTGTATGCTTTGGCAATTCAAAACCTTAGTTGCCACTCCTCTTAGCCTTTGAAAATAGGCTCTTAAGTATCTACACCCGTGGCTCGAAGTGGTTAATTATAGAGAGTACATGAGTAGGTCTAACATAGAAGAGTTGACAAGGGCTAGCTCCTTTCGGACTTCTTATAGCTCAATAATGGTAAAGCCATAGGAAAGCCTAAAAAAGCTCCGTTATTAAGTCCAAAGTTCTCGAGGTGTGCAACATATCTCACATAGTGGGCTCAACAAAACCGATAATAGATCCCAGTTCCACTTACCCTAATATAATAGATCCCAGTTCCACTTACCCTAATATAATTAACAACATCAACCATTTATAGGCTACTTAAGGACCTCTCTTCTTAAGCAAGAAAAGAGAAACCAAATGCTCTGATACCAATGTAATGGAATTGGCCTATTTAACTTGAGAGTAGAGGAAATTAATGAGAGTAATTTTGAGAAATGACTTTGTGAGCATAGAGGGTGAACATAATTGAAGATAGCAACATAATCATAGCAATTAGTTAACTTGGCATGAACAATACTTTTGCAAGAGAGAGAATTTAGAGAACATGACAACAATTGAGGACCGGATTTATTTGGAGCCGGTCCCCCATCCAATAGGCATTTGTATTATTATTTCTTCCATTAAGAGAGACTTGTTACAATACAATCTTTGTGTTCCTTGTGACCTAGGTGATGCAATGAACAAGGAAAACTTCATGCATCACAAGCATAACATAAACTTGAAGAAAACTTTAACTATCCCAAGCCTCAGTCCCAAGACCTCAAACACCTTTGAAGGTGGAGAGAGCTAGCAGGGAATGAGGGTAGAGAAGAGGGAGAAGAAACATTTCATAGGAGAAAGAATTAGTTCCTCACTTATCATAACTCTTCTTACTAGAATACATAATAGCATAGTAATGAAGACGAAGGAGATGGCAAGCTTAAGCATTGAAGCATGGCTCTTGGTTGGATTTGCACTCCATAGCCAAGAGTGTTGGTGTAGGCTCTCAACCTCTACTTGCCTGGAGAAGGAGAGGGAGATCTTGCACTTTGCATAGCACACAATGAGAGTGTTTGTGGGTGTGTGTGTGTGAGATACCACCTAAGGAACCCCCTAGCTTGATTGGGTCGACCCCCTCTTGTAACTCATGCTTGAAGCTTATTGGACCCCTCCAGGTCCAACCAATCACAAGCAGGAGGCGTTACAAGCAGCAAGGGTAGCCTTCGGACAAGTGTCCCCCTTTACCCTTTGAGAGAGAGGACTTGATAAATGCAAATACAATTAAATAAATCTCCTAAATTATCATTGGACCCCTTGGGTGTCCAACCAATAGGCTTCAGGCACACCATGAGGGCAACATGAGGAGGAACTTGACAAGTGTCCCTTTTGCTTTCTTTGTACCATGCATTCCTTGTGTGAGTGTGTGCGTGTTCTCTCTCATCCGCCATCATGTAGGACTCACCCCCTCATTGTTGGGATTGAATATTTGAATTTTTGACACCTCAAGCCCCTCATGCATCGGCCCAATTCCCACCATAAGCTTGGCCCTTAAGCACTTTAAGCTTGGGTTGGGTTCTTACCTCAAGTACAACCCTAGCATCTCAAGCATGTCAAGCATCTCAATCATCAAGCACCTCAAGCATCTGAAGCACCTCAATCATCAAGCACCTCAAGCATATTAGTCATCAAGCATGACAAGTAGGACAAGCACCTCAAGCTGGGTCGGGTTGCCGCCTCAAGCTCAGCCCTAGCTTACCTAAGGTCAAAGTACTTTTACACACATTATTGGAGGTCTTCAATGAAGCTAACCCTAAGGTCTTATTCTGCATTGGTTAGCCTTTCTCTTTGATAGACCTTCTCTCATTTAGGCCCCTTTACCATTGGCCCCATGTTGAGATAGATCTATAAGCACATGTCTATATCTTAACCCTTGTTCCAGTTGATTCTCCCACATTAAGTGATCAGTTTAATGTGAAAATCATTTGGGTTGGTTAGATATTAGATATTAGATTTTATGACATGTGTGGAGGTAACTAGAACCAAGATGCAACGTGCGTGAGAGGGACCCTCTTGAATTCTGCTCCACACCGGCTAAATCGAACTCCTTGATTTCCTAGACTATGTTGTATCCCATGTGATAACATGTGCCAAATCAAATCATACAAGTGGGTCCATAACTACGTAGTGAAAAAAGCTATTTTGGACACTACGGCACATATTTCTTGGCTCTTATATGACCTTGTCATCTCTTTGAAGAGCACAAAAAGATGAAAGCGTTCAAACTTATTCATCTGACTTGAAAAAGTCAAGTGAAGCATATTAAAAAATGAAAAAACCAAATCAAATGCATAACTGGAGGTGGAACATAGCGTTCACGTACTTGTAGTCAAGGGCACCTGCTTAAATTTCCTACATGCAAAGGCCTAGGAACACTAATTTAACATGAGTGAAATTCAAGTAGTATTGCACATGTAAGCATGGGTGTTGCCTTTGCAATCCAAACCCCTTGGCTAAAATCTACCTTGTAAAATCTCTTGGTTAGACTTTGCAAGGAAACTGCTCAACTAGCAGCCAATAGTAAATGAAGTTAACTTTGGAAGTTGAAAGTGTCCACTACCCTTGGAAGCTTGTGGACTGCTCTGCTTGAAAGTGCAAGTGTGAAGGTTCCAAGAATTGACCATCAACACTTAATAAGTGATTTAGTAATCACGAGCTGGATCTTACCCAAAAACTATACTCGTATAGACACTCTTAGTGCTACAGATAAAATAGTAGATCCACTCAATTTGGAATCCTATTCACAACTGGATCTTTTCTAAACCGAAAAATTCATAATCAAATCTTGGTAGAGATAAGAATTTACGAGTTTGAGACTTTCAAAACTCAACTTGATCTTCACACTTAAAGTATGTAGTGCTAAAGTAATGCCCAAAAATTTGCTAATGGCAAGACTCTTGCTTGTCCATTGGAATTGATGGGCTTTCAAATGGATAGAATTGTTTGATCTTGAAAACAATCATTGATGGATAACAAACAGATGGCTCTTAGCCATTCCAAAAAAGGTGGCTCTTAGCCCTTCACAAAGAAATGGCTCTTAGCTTTTTCTGTTATCATATTGGAATAGAAAGATAATCATACCTAGTTTCACTTTTCTTGTAGAGAATTTGGAGAGAGAGAGAGAGAGAGAGAGAGAGAGAGAGAGAGAGAGAGAGAGAGAGAGAGAGAATGCTGGGCTGAAGAAAATCCCTTATTTTAATGTGTTGTATGTCCCCTACATTTGCCTTTGTGCAAATAGTGGTTGTGTGGTAGCTTATCCTATAAGCGTACAAGAATGTGCTTGTACAATGCCTTCCTAGAGAGAGGTAACATAAGTCACATCTTGACCCACCTACCTTGTATGTGGTCATGACTATACTAGAGTGACTTATATATGGTGATTTGCCTGTGAATAAACATAAATAGACATCAATAACTTTCCTCATCCTTGACAGAGCAGCTAGTTTTATAGGAGAAGCGTATAAATGATGGGGTGTCGTAAGTCAATTGTACTAGTACTCCAGGTATACTTATCAAGAAATAATAAGCCCCTGGCTTCAATGACAGTCTCAACCATGCGATTCCTTGGTATACGTGCCTTGCATGAATACACTAGCATGGATACATCACAGTGCTTCGTTGTATAAAGTGTGAGCTTATATTCATGTAATGCCAAAGATGTATGCCATTATCATCGATCTGAAGTCAATCAATTATACCTTGGCACATAAGAGAAGCCTTCCTTCACATGTAGTCTGACAAAGCAGTTTGCTTTGTGTAGCTGAGAAATCTTTTTTCAAGTAAAAGGTTAAATTACAGAAGAAACAAGTATAACTTGAAATTTACTAACCTTGTCGTCCACTTGTGGCCAGGTTTCTAGTAATTCAAAAGTAAGAAACTTGCTCGAATTTGGCTCATAGCCATACATACTGCTTGAGTGAGTTAGCATATGTATCATACACACGCTCTTGTGACGTAAAACCTGCAGACATCTTGGCAAGTTTCTCCTAGTTTGTATGCTAATAGCATATTCCAAACTTTGGAAATTGTGATGCCAGATGCTGAAAAGGAATCCTTGCTTCACATACGTACTCATGGAGTTCTGTTGCTTGTAGCTAACATATACTCTTGCCAATTTACAATGTCATAGCAAAAGAAAGTCAACCTTGTCAAGCATTCACAAATAGTCAACCTTGTTGAATTGTGCATCATATTAAAAAAAAAATACTTGCAAAGTATGTACCTCATACCTGCTTGGCTTGATTACTGTTTTCCTTGACCACATAGATATGTCTTGATGGACGGATGTGTAAAGATGGTTTGCCGAGAAGCCATGCTCTTAGCAAAATTGCAAATCCAAAATACGACATAGAGAAATCCCTTTTGACTTCTCAAGCTGTAAGAAGTGGTCGGGGAATTACCCGTCTCGATTGAGGATCATAGCCATTTATGCGATTGATTAAAACGAAAACTCCACAATTCACCTTGCCTTTGGAGTAGTTGCCTTTTGCAATAGTTTCAAGTCTAGTAATAGGAAGTGCCACTCTCCTTGAGATGCTAGAGAGGTAGTTTGTACTCAAGCCATGCTTGATTTGGATTTGCAAACTAATCATTGGTCCTTGCCAATAATATATGTAGCAAAATTTTAATGTTGATGGTAACGTTCACAAGCCGTGCTTGTGCTTGGAGTGCTTAAAGTGTACTCACCGGTATTGCATGACAGAGCTATGCAACATATTATGAAAAATTTTCCAAACAAATTGAAATCCATGCATACCTTATAAAGTCCTTATACTGACTTGTCGTGTTGTGGATCGTTTGCATGTTGCATGACATTGCATGCCAAGCCAAGCTTTTATTGCCTTGCAGACATGCAGTACAAAATCTCGAGCCTTGCTTGAGTACATCAGAGTTTGTTGTAGTCTTAAATATGGTCCTACCATGTTGGCTCGTAGCCTTGCCGATTTTCCCAGTTGAATCTCAAGCCATTCTTGACTTGCTCAACCTTGTGATAACCTTTCTGTGGATATGTTTGCCATGGTCGAGAGTTGTGGGAAAACTATTCTAGGAACCCCAAGACCATCTTGAGATTTATCTTTGGCTTGCATCGGTTGTCTGCATGTGGTATCTGCCAATGTAAGACTATTATTGTACCTGAATTTGTTGCATGTTCGGGGCAACGAACACTTGATAATTATCTGCCATCGCCACTCTACACCATACAGTTATTCCCATGGGATGGGTCCTTGGGTTGCCTTGGGCACCTTTGGGCGCCCAAAAAATTACAAAAAAGTGTGAATCGGGTGGCCATGGCATTCACAAAGAAGCCTCTCCTGCATGCCAAGCTTTCTTTCTCACAATGGAGACTACAAACCGTTATCGATGGCCTTTCTAAAAGGAACTTTGATCCCTGTCCCAGAGAGAGCTCACAGAGCTCCTCCATGCATGTTTTGGTTGCCATAGACTTTCCTCTCTCCCCCCTCTAAGGGTTGTTACATGTGATATCCTTCGACCTTTCTTCCTCCCAACTTTGGAGGGATAGTTTCCCATGGCCATGTCTCGTTGCTTGATTCCATGTCTTGCGTAATGGTTTGATCACTGCCAGAGAGAGAGAGAGAGAGAGAGAGAGAGAGAGAGAGAGAGAGAGAGAGAGAGAGAGAGAGAGATCATGCAACGACCATGCGAGGGATTTCCCTCCTCCTCCATAGATCTCCCCTCCCTTGAGCTCTAATACCAATGTGAGACAACTCTCGACCCAGCCATGCCCTATAAAGGCCTGCCTTGCTAGTAATAGGGCCCCCTTGACTACATGGCTCTGTCTTGGCCCTTGGTCTGCCCGGTCCTACCCTACGCCTGACAAAAGGGATGCATAATTAGATAGAAAGATGCTTCAAAAAGACATCTTGAGAAGATATTTGTGACAAAAGTGATTTAGGATTATTGTGTATGTTTCTTGAGAAAAGTCACATAAAGTTCTCACATATTAAATTTACATTTTGTGTTTGTTCTCCCACTTAGATTACAAAGTCCTAGCGGTTATCTAAAAGAACTTTAAAAGAAATCTAGCACATTTTTGGGATTTTCTTGTAAAAATATGATAGCTCCATTATATACCTCGATGCGAACAATGGAACAATTTATTTTTTTCCTTATCTGTAATGGTTGAAAAACATGTTTTCCTTAAAAACTGCTCTAGAGTTTGCAAAAATGCATTCCTTAGCATATTTTTATTGTACTAAAATTGAATTATTATGGCTCGAAATATAACAATCTTGAGAAACCTACACATGGAATTTGTTGAAGATAAATTAATTCCATTCAAAGATTTTTACTAATCTACAGAAAGTTTATAGGTTTTTTAGCACCTTAAACTTTAAATTTGAGAGGTAAATTTCAAAATCTGTTAGTGGCATTCCACTAAACCTAGGTTGTTTTGGAGTGTGATGTGGAATTTTCTCTTTTTGTTGTGTAGTGTGTATTGGCAGCAATGGGACACCTATGAACCGGGATGTTTTGAGTTGCTACTCACATGGACTTTGAAGTGCTTCTTGACCTGATATAATGCCATGTGAAAGAAGCCATTGCGACAGGCCTTTGCAAATTTAATGGGAGAAAAAGTGGATTAGAGGTCCCTCTAATCAAGAGGGGTGTCAAAAGATTCATCATACACCAAGATAGCTATTATGACCTCTACAAGATTTCTTTAACACAACAAATTCCTATTGTTACTAGTGTAGGAAACAAGTCCACCCCAAAAATATTAGATGCAATGCACAAAGAATTTCCTTGCACCTCTCAAAGAATGGTGGAAATTATATGCTTGAGCTACCTGTTCATTATGATGTCTATATTGCATTGCGAATAGAAGAATAGATTTTCTCTAAGAGAGAAGCGATGAACGAAAAAAGGCCTATCTTTGTTAATGCTGATGAGGTGTTATAAAATGATATCCATATAACAAAGTACATTGTGGTGACTGAACCGGTGGCAGATGCTTGCACCCATGAGCAAACTCTAGTGGCTACAAGTGGACAGTGACTTAATGTGACCATTGCTAACACAATATAAACAATAGAAGAGCAAAACTAGGCCACAAGATTACATGCTTTAGTCAAGTTGGAATTAGAAGTGAGCGGTGTGATGGATTAAGTTTTGAGTCGTGCAGGAATGTAAGGCAAGGTGTGGCAATATTGTGCTTCTAAAGCGATGATGCAAGTATTCTACATCAACTACGACTACCTAGAGAGGAGGGGGGGGCATCATTGTTCTAAGACTACCTCGATTGGCAATCAGGGTCTTAGTTTTCTATTACATTATGTGCACTCTCTCAAGCTTTTCATGGTTGGTGAGCCAATCTAAATTATCTTGCTAGTAGAGTAGCCCCTATCTTCTTGTGGTTGATCTTAGAGCTTAAGGCAATGCAAAAGGTGCCCAAGGCACTTTAGATCTATCTTAAAGATTGGTCATTATGAGCTAGCAAAATTCTAGTGTCATCTACGAATTGGGATAAACATTGGGCGACTAAGTGTTTTAGAAAAATGTATCCCAAGAGCAGTATTGAAGTGCTTCTTTTAAGAGGAATTTTCAATGACCAAAGTTCATTTTGACTTTGTTGATATCAAGATTTTAATATTGCTTGCATTAATACTACACCTTGCATTTGACGTTTATTTCTCTATAAGAGAGAGAGAGAGAGAGAGAGGAAGAGAGAGAGAGAGGGAGTGTCAATCGGCTCCTATATTCACCGCTAGATTCTTAAGCTGGGGCTTTCTGAGATCCCATTGTATGAAAATCTTGCTAGTTACAATCTCGGGTGCGCTGGTTGATGGCGTGAACAATGAGCTATCAAGAGAAGTTGCTAAGTCTTTCAAGTTGTTCCTCAGCCACATCAAGAGGTTGACAAACTCCACCCAAATCGGGCATACATCTTCAAACGCGTCCGTGAACTCAACAAAGGCAGCACATAAATGACACGTGATTGAAAAATAGTGGGCTTTTGGCTAGGATTCTGGCCACCATGGCCGCATCATTGCATTAAACGGAGAAAAATACTTTTGCGATACAGTGAGCAAACACCATTGGTCCACTCAGATTTAATATATTTGGTCTATAAAGCCAATTGGTATGTTTGGCTCTACTCGACACCATCCCCATAAACCAAAAAACCAAGGTGGAGTTGGCAACCTCGACTAGTTGCTTCTTAACAATGATAGGCAAAACGGCTACAAGAATAGCATCTTTGACTTCCACTGGCTACGAGAGTGTCTTCCTGAGGGCTTATAAGGCTTTGTCACCCTGGGAAGTTTTCATGACGTCGGCCGGTGACGTCGCCCTCTCCAATGGCCTTTTGTTGAGAGACACAACACTAAGGATGTAAGCAAGCTCTTCCTCTATCTGTATTGTACGCATCTGGAGCTCTTCCTTAGTCAGCCCTACAATGCCATTCTCGTCAAACCCTTTGCTGCCTAAGGTGCCTTGGCTTGAACCGCCTTCCGAGCCACTTTCCACATGTCGGTACAGTTGGTCTTTGGTCGGCTTATGAGCCCCTAGGATTGCCTCCACATAGTTTGGTTTTTTTTTTTTGCATTCCATGGCTTGCAAACGGGGATGACAAAGTCACAAACACACTTGAAGCTAATGTGGAAGGTTTGGCACCCCTTGTCACTATCTTACATAGGGTCAATGCGGGGGGGGCCTAAGGCCGCCCAAATTTGGGGGTGCGAAGCGGCTTTGATCTCAGCCGTCTGATCAAGTGGTGAACTAAGGGTTAACTAGGGGGTGAACTCAAGGCAAAAATGGCGCTCCAAGTTCATCCCTAGTTTACCCCGATTTCACGCCTATTTCACTTGCCTCATGGGATGTGGGTCGAACCCAAGACCTCTTAGTTGCCACACAAAAGCCCTACCACCATGCAAGCATGTGTCGTTGTCCATGTCGACATGGCACATGATCACAACCTAGTTTACCCGCCCCTAGATCACCCCCAGTTCACCCTAGTTCACTAGATGAACCGACGGCTAAGATTAAAGCCGCCTCCCCCCCCCCCCAAATTTGGGCCCGAGATCCCCTCCGGACCATATGTATGTGCCATATAGTGACGAGGTTTGGCACCCTTCTAAAGACCAAAGTGCAAAAGGTTTTTACTGTTTAATTGATTGTTTTATTTTTTAAGGGGGAGGATTTTTTCTTTTATTTTCTCTCCTTGGATGATCGATCGCTATCCGTGATGTGGCAAGGAAATCATCTACACCATCTCGGCACACAAACAGATTGCAACAAGAGAGGCCTAAGATTGCTATCCGTTAAAGAGAGAGAGAGAGAGAGAGAGAGAGAGAGAGAGAGAGAGAGAGAGAGAGAGAGAGAGGGGGGGAGGGTAATGGATCGCGGTTGGTGCGGGAGTAAGATCGTGATCCGAGCATTCTAACGCTATTACAGGGTCACAAGGCAAAGGAAAGTGTGCGAGTCTAATAATTGGACCCTATGCACACGTGGCACAATCTATAACCAAGGGCACCTTTACACATAAAGAACCCCCCCCCCCCCCCCCCCCACCCACCCTTTTCCCATGTGGGTGCAGCCTGTATAGAGAGTTTGAAATATAGACGTTGGTAGGCGTGGTTTGAGCACCGAAGCCCATTTATTATTGGTTGAGCATTCAAGTCTGTTCGTACGTACTTGGATTCAAACCCTCGCTTTCTCAATCACTTTTTTGGTTTATGCATCACCCCTCACTTGCTACCTTGAAAAAATTCTAAGGCATGAAAAATAATCGGCAATCGATGAAGCCGGTTGCTGAGCGTAACATGTGGTGGACTCTAGGGTGTGCAACATCGCATAGAGTCCGATATTTAGACCAAGCCCAAGGCAAGCTACACATAGGCTGATCTCAAAACACCCTTGCATGCATTGAATCTTCCTAGGGAATGGCTCCAAATGTTGCAAACCTGTCTATGTGGAAGCGACACACCAAGAGGCAAAGACAAGTTGCTGGCGAACCCTACACCGAGTAAGCTTCGAGCACCAAGGCTCCATCACAATCCTACCCCCATGCATGCAAGACAACTAACACGCAAAGAGACTTTCAGTCTTCAGGGGACCATTGCACTGGAAAGCCTACATAGACCTTTAGGACACCATTGCGCTCATAATAGATGTACCAGTTTAAGCTAGTGGTTGATACACAAGAAGATTTAGAAATTTTCTCATGTAGGAAAATGGAGTCTTTTTTAGTGTTTTTCATGCAATGCATAACATCACGAGCTTCTTCTCGAGAGGCACTACATAGCTGGCTAGGTACAATGGGGGGTAGGGGACCATCGGCCTACACACAAGAAGTTTTAGACGGTTTCCCATTTTGGGAAAGAGGTCCTCTTTCCTTGGTTATTCCCATAATGTTCAACATCATAAGCTTCTGCAGGCTCGGCACCGTGCACGTAGCTAGGTGCACAGTTCTTGCCCATAAAACCTCATGATGTTGTCGGCATTCACAATGTGGGAATAATGGTGGGAAGCTGTTGAAAGCTTCATGTGACAGCTGCGAAGATGTGTATGCCAACAACTAGCTGTTTTCCCAAAAACCTAGCTAGAAGCCAAGGATTACTGAGAAGAAATGAATGAAATTGTTTTGTGGACCCGTTCGGTTAAGCTTATGTATCATGCGTGCCTACCAGATTTATGGGCAAATCCAAAAAAGGTTTTAGAAAAATTTTGAACTCATTTTTGGGCCTTTTAAGAGTGCCACATCATCAAAGTTGTACAAAAGAAAGCAACCCGGTAGACCCCTCTAAATATTGCTTAGAACCCCATGATATGACCTATCATTGGAAAGTTCTTGAAAAATGGATTCTAAAGAGCCAAGGTCCGAAAAGTTTGGATGACTTCTATGAAAGTTATGCCTTTTTTTTTCAATCAACCAGGTTTTGTTACCGTTACGGTAATCTAAAATCACCTTTTTCTAGATCTACATGAAGGCAATGTCCGATACATGCATGCTATATATCAATAGATAGCATTTGAAGAGTAGATTCTAAATATCCAACCTCCAACAAGTTTGGATCTTATTTGCAAAAAAATTACTGATCCCCACTTTTTGAAAGCTATGCCACATCAACAATTCTTACAAGGCCCATTTTTGAGTCCAAACTTTTCCTAATGTGTATCATGTTTCTCCCTTTTGGTGAACTTAGATAGCACTCCCTAGTTAGTACTTAAGCCAGCCCATGTCACACTATGACGGACGGACGCAGGCTCAAGGTGACGTATGGCCAATAGGGAAATTACCTTCCTTGCATTCTGTCACACGTTATCGGTGGATATGCTAAGCTGACATCATTAGGAGAAATATGAACCTTGCATGGGCCTTGTAAGGAATCCTAATTTTTAGTGATTAAGGCTAATGGTGTGTAGTGTTAAGGGGACAAAGGCATTCAAGAAGCTAGTTTTGAGTAGGCTTTTTTAGCATTTTTTTTAGACACATGTAGGATGTGGACCTAGGAGGTCACCTTCTCTCTCTAGCTTTTTGAAAGTGAAGGGAGTAAAGAGGTGTGGCCACATCATCAAAAACGTGGATCACTAAGAGCCAAAATTTGACTTTTAAAAAAAAAAGTTATTTTTACTTAAAACTCCCCCCCAACATATATCCATATCAAAAAAGTATTTTTTGACATTTTTTTAAACTTACAAGCACTAAAAGTCCAATTTAAAAAAAAAACTCCCCCTAAAAAAAAAAACTTTCTTCTCTCTTCCTTCTCCCTCCTTTCTCCCTCTCCTCTCCCTCCTTGCCCCTTCTCTCCTCCTCCTCCCCTCTCTCCCTCTCCCCCACTGTCCCCTTCTCTCCTCCCATGTTCCTCCCTCTCCCTCCCTGCCCCCTTCTCTCCTCCTTCTCCACTCTCTCTCTCTCTCTCCCACTACCCCCTTGTCTTCTCCCATGTTCCTCTCTCTCCCTCCCCTCTCTCTCTTTTCATCCTTTGCTTCCTCATGCAACAGCTACCATGGTGCTCAAGGACATCACAAATCGTATGCATACATATTTGCTTGTTCGCAACGTTTGCACCGAAGGCCGCACGTGAGGGTGAGCAGAGGTCATCCCAGGAATGTCGTACCATCAGTGAGATGAATGTTGACGATTCTTCAATATCTTGCCAATACCATCACATATTTGAATAAAACACCACTTTATGCAAGGTAACAATATACTTCTTACTTTTGATTGTGTTCTTCTTATCATAAACTTTGAAGTCTAAGGTGTTGCCTCTACTTGTTTTGTAGTGCTTGGCACAAAGGTTGCTTTTATGCACAAATAGTGAAAGGCTGCAGGTTAGAGAGGCCAAGTGTCACCACTTTTCCTGTAAAACAGTCTTCTTTGTTACATCTTGCAGGTAGGTGCTTCAAATCCATGCTTATTAGGGGTGGTAGTCTCATCCTAATGTATATTTTTGTATTGTTTATTCCCAGCTAGATAGAAATACTTGCAAATTTGTACAACATATACTTAACAAGTGTCTTCATTATATAGCTTGCAAATGTTGAATTCATATATGTTTTTGTTACAAGGTGACCTCTTGCTATGCTAGTTGAGTGGCGTTGTTTGCAAGAATGGCTCAAGGAACTGGCATAACATGAAGCTTTTACGGTGGCACAAAGCTCTCCTCAGCGGCAATGTGGCTTCCACTACACCAAAAATCATTATGCTGACATGAAGAGATCCCTAGTAGGACAATGCAAAAAATTTTCATCAGCAGCAACACACTCTTTCCTAACATGAGGGCACTCCTACCAAAGATATCTTTATGTGATAGGTCATCCCAGGAGCATACCATGTCCTGGAATGGATGTAAGAACTATGACCGCACTACTCCTTGGAAAGTGTTCACAAATGTATGTTTATCAAAGTTAATGAGAAGAAATTTGGACTTTTTTGTTTGTTGATGTGTAAGAGCACTCTAGGTCTACCATATTTTAGATTGTTTGATAAGTTAAATAAAATTTGTAGTCATTTAAAGTGTAAGTTTGTTTTTGTTTGGTAAGATTGTACATGAGAAGACATAATAAAGTATAAGAGATCTTGACGGAATAAGCCTCGATTAGATTCCTACCATGCACTTGTGACACCAGACCTCTCCTTGAACCTTTTGATTTCTATCATTGTGGGAAGTCCAAGGGTGGTCTATTTTCAAATTTTTAGCAATAACTTCTTTTTAAAGGAAATTTTGGTTATTTTAAAGTTTGTACACAGTCTAGGAGTTCATTCTGATTGTTTTCCTTCAATTTTAATTTTTGATCGAGGGCACTCCTTGGAAGCCACTTTTGAAGGTGTTAGGGTGAGATTTTGAGAAAGTTTTCTATGTAGGAAATGCAGTCCTTAACACAATAAAAAACATTGGTTCTCTGAGTATTTTCAGATTCCATGGTTTTAATGCCCGTTCGAGCTCGTAGATTAAGGAAAAGTAAGAAATGTCTGTTTTACATCATTTTTAAAGAAATTGCCAACTTGCACGTTGATTTTTGGAAAATCCGATTAGGATATGATTTTTTTTCCATCACACGATGGTCGAAGAGCGCGACGAGATGAACAAATTTATGTGAGACAAGCCCAGACAGATTCGGAGCCAATTGAACACTAGAAGATCTTGAAAACAGCCACTTGAATTATGACCATGCATTAAAAAAAGCTTGTACTTGTCATTTTAGGGGCCCAGGGATCCTCAACAAGAGAGGCCACAAGGGCGCGCAAACTGGCCATCCAAAATTGGCCATGAGATAGAACTGGGCAGTTTAATGTGTTCATAGCAACCCCTCCCCCCCCCCCCCCCCCCCCCCCCCCCAAATGGAAGATACCTAAACCTTGTATCATGCTTATCAACCATTTTCTCCTTCCTTGTGTCCATCCCCTCTTCTTGAAAATATCTTGGTCCCTATTTGTGCCTGGATGGGCATTCTACGCGCCGTTGTGGTCCCTCTTGTTGAGGGTCCCTGGGGCTTCAAAATGACAAATAGGGGCTTTGTTTTAATGTATGGCCATGAGATAGAGTTGTAGTGTTTGATGTCCGGAGTATTCACTATGTCAAATTTTCCTATATCATGTGCGTTCACCACAATGGATTGAAAGTAGCCCTTATAGGCCTTACCTACACATGTTTCTGTAACTTTACAAGAATATAAATTCCCTTATGTTGAACACATGTGCTATGTTACATATACTTTAGTGAACTCCCAAGGTCAAAGGCCTCACAAATTTTGTGCACTCAGAACATTTAGCACTAGAAATCAACCAAACAAGGAGCCAATTTTTACTTCCTTGTGTTCACCTCGTGTTCTTGGGAATGTTTTGGTTAAGCCATTTCTTTGGTATTTAAAACCACATGTGACCCCTATTGTTATAGTATCCGACCAAAGGTTTCTTGATTAGCAGTTATATAGGTTCGAGTGATACATATCTTCCATGTTAACAATGCATGTATCTATAATTTATGTTTACACTTTCTCTATCCAAATGAGCTACATAGTAAAAATCAAATCCGCAATTCAACAATTAAGTTCACAAGGTGATAGCTATTGGTATGATCTTTAGCAATACCAAATAAATAGCTACCAATATCGAATGAATAGGGATATTTAAGAAGGTTTGATACCAAAAACTTGTCAACACTACTCAAAAAGGTGGAAACTCAAAGGCTTTATAATATATATGATGAAACAAGAATCAATAATAAGTCACCCCTATATATCTACACCTCCATCTCAAGTTGTCATTTCTCTAAGTCAAGCTTGGCATATGCATAGTATGGAAACAATAACATTTTGGAAAGCAAGAATTTAGCTTTCTCAACTTTTGAAATGTTGCTATTGATATATATTCAACATCTCCAAATGAGGACATCTTGACAAAGGTTATGATCCACTTAATAAGAATAACCATTAGTGATTAAACTGAAATCAAAATATTGCATGAATTTCTTCATGGTGGAATGATTAAGACTTGAAACTTCAAACATCTTACAGGCAAATCAGAATATCCAAAAAAATCAACAATATTTCTCAAATCTGTATGAAACTCCAGTAATCAAAATAAAATACTCTCACTCAGTGCGACACCATTTAACAAAAAGAAATATTTATATTGCATTTATAGAGGAATCCAGCCTCATAAAAATAATTACAAATGGAGACAATGTTGCTGCTGTTAGGCTTCTCTTACAAGTATTTGTCTTTCTCATCTAGAGATTCATATACATGAGTATTTGTGTGTCTATGACACTAGGGAAGATAGTAGTACTATAGGGATGGCTTTTCTAAGAGCTCATAGAGAGTACCTATTGGTTCAAGATTCTACAAAAAATCCTACTATTCTTATCAAAATCTTTTAACATGGTAGTGAAAGGTTCCTCACCGAACAAAAATAGGGTGATTTCCATCTCTGCACATGGTTGCTTGCTCATGTCCTCTCAAAACAAGTTGACTCTGTAAGTAAACAACAGATTATGTGAGCACAAAGTTATAAAGTACAAAATGATATTATTCTAATAATCTAATGACAACTATACAAAGAATAAATTATAAGAAAAATCTTTGATGACTCTCCATAGATAACACAACTTACTTACATTGTGAGACTTAATCACATGCTACAAAACTATAGATGGCGCACCAAAGCCATCAACAACATAGCACCACCCAATGTTATGAGGTGTGAAGCCTAAATATTGAAAGCCATAAAGAGGTTAATTCCCTCCAGCATGATAAACTTAAAGATGGAGATGATCTTAAGCTCTGAATGTAAGCTACAAGGGTAGTTTTCTCACCATTCTATCTTTATGTTGGAGATGAATCCTTGCAATGCCCATGCACTATTCACACCTCCTGTTCTTGTGGTATGCATGTCATGTGAGTTGATGCTTTTTCCACCTTCGGGAGTAGAGGTTTCCATGTAGTGCGAGTGAATGAAAGTAGAAGGAGGAGAATCTTGTTTCATGCTATAATGGAGGTGAGAGAAGGGAGAGGAGCTAGCTTGGTGTGGAACTATGTGGTGGGCAAGGGGAAGAGATGGGGGAGAAGCTTGCTTGGTGCTACAATGGAGATGGGAGAAAGCTAGTAAAGAGATAATGTTGGACTATAGGGGGTGTATGTGGTTGTTGCAGCCATGGAGAGCTTGGAAAAGAGTTTGTAGAGAGAGAAAATCACTTTTAGCTATAGAATAGGTTTGGAAAGACTTTGGAGGGTGGAAAATGATGTTTTGAATTTTTTTGGAAAAAATTAATTTTTTGGAATTTTTTAGTGCACGTTTTTTACTTTTGGAGGTCAAAAATACTTTTTTGACCATGAAATAGGTTAGGGGATCTTTTAAGGAGGGAAAACTTGAAATTTGAAATTTTTTGAAAGTTTGAAATTTTTAGTGTATTTTTAAATCCGGGCCAAAAAGTGGGGGAAAAAAGGTCAAAGTGGTCCCCCCTCTCCCTTCTTCCCCCCCCCTCCCTTTCCCCTAGCCACCTCCCTTACCTTCTCACTAGATAAGAGGCCATTAAGAGGTGTAAGGCTACCTTGTCCCCCTACTTTTTTGAGGGTATAGAGTGTGTCCACCACCCTCTTCCTATTGGCTGGCCTCTAACTAACCTTAATCCCAAAGGGCCCCTAGAGGGTTCATATTTTTCCTAATGATGTCGCCCAAGCCCATCGACGCTTGCACATACCAATCTAGTTCATAGCCTCGCTTGCAAAACTTGCATAGGAGGCTTTAGTGCTACCACCTTGTGTGACTGGAAAGATGGAAGAACAAGCAAGCCTCCTTCCATCAACTCATGGGCAGGGTACTCCTGGGTTTGTGGAGGAAGGTCCCAACGCTTTCATCTGTAAGTCTTGGGGGAGGACTATAAAACTCACCGCTATGCTTACATATGGACATATTTTCTCGAGCGTACGTACATCAAAAAAGAATTGTTGCCAAATAATGCAACCTCTTGGAAACAAACATGTGCTAATCACCCTATCATTTACATATCCAATAACTATAACACGTCATCCATGACCCATATGATGCAAGAACCAGGAGCTGATTTATGGTGTGCACAGTTGTGAATCACTACCCCTAGATACGACTGATGGACAACATGAAAGACATGGCAGTCTCTCTGCGAGCCCCGCCATTTGTGTCATCCCATCGTAAAGCTGGTACAATAGAAAATAATGTTTACATATGGTGGGACCTTAGAAACCAGCAACCCAAAACCTAGTGGGGTAAATGTGGGGCCCGACTTGAAGGTGATCCCACTTAACTTTGTCACTTATTTTGGAGCATGGTTCAAATGCAATGGCTTTGGGCACTTTGCAAGAGCTTGCCCGATGGTGAAAACCATGTAGGCAACTACAACAAAGGGGGAGAGAATGACAATAGAGGAGCCTCCAAAAAACATGGAAACTGAGTAGCCCTCTCAAATTAAGAGTGAACAATCAAAAAGAGGGGGTCAAACCCATAGCAATCCTGATGGCAAACCCCAAAAGAAAACCCAACGCCAACTAATGAAGTCCTTTCAAGCCCAAAAAAGAGAAGAAGAGGCCTCCGTTAGATTTCAGTTTTTGTCTTCTCCTTTGTAGAAAACCCTACCCCTATGATCTAGAAGATAGTCATTGACTTTACATTCAGCAAGAAAGGCAAAGGATGGACGCATGTTCCTAGCATCTCATGCAAACGTTTCAAATCCCAAGCTAGGTCGGTGATAATCTTAAGAATTATATGACTTCAAAGCTAGAAGAAGGCTCTCAGACTGTGGTGTAGAAAATGCCAACGGAAAAAAAACCCAAAAATGATTAACGAGGATGTTTTTCTCAAGGTTGATGTGTTTGAGCCCCTCTCTCAATGATGGAAGATCTATCTATCCATTCATGGAATGTGAAGGGCTTGAAACTCCACGAGAAACACAACTTATTAAGGGATGAAGTACGTAAAGCTAGAACCAACATTAGTAGTGGAACTAGCCTCTTTCTTCTTAGCCTCTTTGGCCTTCAACTTATGAGATTGCTTGATCAAATGATCATTAGCTTTACAATAATGGCAACGCATCTTCTTTTTGCCTTTATCACCAAAATTTCCACACGAATTGTTGCCAGCAAAAGCATTAGGAACAAGCAATTTACCACTTGCAGAAGAACCATGAGAAGTGGCTACATTGTTGTTACCACCTTTTTTTTGAGCAGCAATAAAGGCCTCTTCAATTTTTGGTTGTCTAGGCCTGTTTTTTTTGGGAAAGTGACACTTACAACAACAATGTGCATAATGCATCAAACTTGACTACTTTAGGATTTCTTTGGGTCATAAATCTCCAAGTACTAGCAAAACTCTGGTAAGAATTTGGCAAGGCAGCAAGAGCAGTCTGCACAAGGGTGCTGTCTTAAATGACTTCACCTGCAGAAATAAGTTGCTCATTGATGTCCTTGACACCAGTAAGGAAAGTGTCCATGTCATCTTCCTTATGCATAATCTCCGACTCCAACTCTTTACGCAACAATGGAAATTTTGCCTCATTGTGACTTGCATAAAGACCAACTAGAATAGCCCAAGCCTGTTTGTAGATTGCATTGAACGAATGTGAGGAGTAATAGTGCAATTCATAGACAACACAATCAATGCATGAGCATGTACATCTTTTACATCCCAATGAGCTTGCTCAATTGTAGGCAAAATAGTTGTAGTAGTAGCAACCCTACCACCAAAACCTACAACATCCTCAACATCACTTACATCCTCAGAACCAAGACGTACATCAATGCCCTATAGAATGTTCTAAATTCCCTTTGACACAAGGACATGTTGCATCATGTAAGCCCACATGGGGTAATTGTCCCCATCCAACCTATCCTAAGCAGCAAACATCTTGAACACGTCTGTGTTGTTGCTAGCCATGGCGAATGCTACGCTTGATGTGAAAACTACCCAAAAAGAGGAGAAACAGAGTGGGAACAACACGTGCTATTTAGCACAAACCGTAGAAGACTGTACGGGACATGTTATGCAAAAAATAGCACTGACAAAAAAATTTGCACAAAATGACAAAATAGACTCCACACTACTACCACTAGTCGAAACCGAGGCTGAAATGAGCCCAAATCAAAAATCTAAGCAGACCTACAAATGCTTGCCAAAGCTCACAGAAATTGGAGAAAGTGAGCAGGCGTGTGCTGAAGTTGTTGGCGACTATGCCTGGGAGGATGCACCCTACTCTGATACCAATTTTGTTGGAATTAGGGTTGTAGGAGAACACACACAACTTGGAGAAGATGAAGGAAGATTAAGGCACACAATTGAGAGTGCATTATTTAGTGTGCAATGGAAAGATTAGTTAGCCATAGAGTGATGGGCATATATACAATGCACGGGGGAAATAATCTTCTAGTGAGGGAAAAAAATCCTCAATGATCCTAAGTGTGTCCACACACATCACTACCACATGTATATGGTAACACTCTCTACCTTCTATTTTGATGTTGCAAATTGTTGAAGCCAAGCTTGCAATGATGGCATTGTTGCTTGTTGGTTTTGATGGTTAAGCCACATTATCTCTATACTGGTTGTAATTCTCTGGATATGTGACAATGAGGTAGTGATTTCCCTCTTCATCATCACGGAATCTATCACCATCATCATATACTAGGATAATCTAATATCCTTGAGCCGATTCCTCTTCTATGAAAATGCATTTATGTTGGAAAGGGTGAAGGGAACACATCCAGAACACACAGAGTTGCCTCACTATAGCCCAGGGTATACATAGTGCCCAATCCACTATAGTTCACCTTCAAAACTTGACATTTCTCACAAGAAAACCATCGCTTGCACACAACCATACACACCTAGGCATTGAAACACACCAAACTCCTTTTATAGGAGTCGCTAAGCCAAAATAAAAGGTTTTTATCTGCTCATTGTCGTACAGCTCTGCTTCCATGATGGGAAAAATAGCAAAAGGATGCACGTTAAGCCTAATTGAAGCATGTATGATTATTCAACAGTAATAAGGGCTTGATAACAAGCAGGTTAAATTCTAAATGTATGCCATATGTGGCTTTAAACGGCCAATAGATGCCTTAATGATGCTAAGAAGAGTATGTTTGAAGTGAGCACAAATGGATGATTATGGACTAGCACTGTAGTACTCAAAGTGCTCTACATGTTGATCTTTTCAGATAAAAAATTAGAGTTCCGGTTTTGTAGATATTGTCACTTTAAGTTCCACCGAGGGCCAGTCCAACACCACCTTGGTCGCCTCGTTCATTGTTCCATCTAGGAGTTTTGAGCTTCAACCAGGTTTTGGAATGCAGTAGAATAAGTTCTTGAGGAGAATCTTGTCCAAAATCTCATCGCATGTAGTGCATTGGTAGATGGGTATGCTTGGTAGGCAATCCTTGAGCTCGCAACTCAATTAGTTGACACAAATGCCACATAGAGCAATGGCAAGAGAATTTTGGATGGCTTAGGCCTAATATGGTGCGTTAACATTAATTTGGATGATATGTGAGCATTGATTGCGGAGTATGTCCGACCTAGCTACAACACAGAAGCTCTGATGCTTTTAACTGATTGCAAAGGGAAGGCCTTTCACCAAATGCAATCACCAATACTTACATCTTGAAGTAAAATGGCACTATACAAGCCATTGAAATGGGCAACTAAATTCATGATGATATTGTCAGTCAAGGGCTACTGAAAACAAAATGAGTATTGGGAAATGCCTTGGTTGTTGTGCATGCCAAATGTGGTGCCCTTATGATATGAAGGGACAAATGACCACCCAAAGGCAATGGCCGTGCATAGACTTCAAAGAATGGCCATCCACCATATGGCACGAGGGTTAATAAGTGTGCAGGGAAGGAAGAAAAGGGGGGATGAGGCATCGACCAACAATGATCAGCACTAAGGGGGGAAGAAGAGCTCAAAGCAGCTCTTGGAGTGGTCGAATGGCAATGATCAGGAGACGACAATTGCTCAATAGCCCCTGATGCTACGGATTGATACCAATCATGCCAGCTTTTGTGCAGGTCTGTGTTGACATGCCCATCATCAGGGCTTGTTTCTCACGGCCCTATCAATGACATTACCATTGTTGCTTAGAGTGGGATGCTAGATGTGAAAAGAGGGCTATTTTAGGAGGGCTTGTTTCTCACGGCCCTATCAATGACATTACCATTGTTGCTTAGAGTGGGATGCTAGATATGAAAAGAGGGCTATTTTAGGAGGGGGGGTATGGCATGAGAAAATTGAACATGAGGAGGAAAAGGGGGTTGATCAAAGAGATAAGAAGAAAAATGAAAGGCTCTCTATCCCTCTCTCTCTCTCTCTCTCTCTCTCTCTCTCTCTCTCTCTCTCTCTCTCTCTCTCTCTCTCTCTCTCTCACTCGATGAGCATCCAAGCAAAGGAGAATCAAAGAGAGGAGAAGGAGGCATAAGCAAGAGAAGAAGAAGAGGACGGAGCCCTCTCTCTCACTCTCTTGACCAAGGCTTGGAGAACTCTCTATCTCTCTCACTCTCTCTCCCCCTTATAGAGAGGAGGCACAAGCAAACAAGGAGAAGCCTAAGGAATCTCTCTCTCTCTCTCTCTCTCTCTCTCTCTCTCTCTCTCCCCCCCCCCTTCTTCGGGGTCAAGATCTCTTGCTCTCACTCTTGATCAAAGAAAGGAAGGGAGTCGTCTTTTGCCAGCAAGGAGGAGTTTTTGTGATTAAATCATCATAATTAGCCGTTTTTCTTGTTTGAATTCAAAAATTGTCCTTTGATTACTTTTCTTATTACTAGAGGTTTGAATTTCTTAAACTGCCAAATAAAGAGGCCCTCATAGACCCCATTGTCTTCCTAATGCATACTTCAATTTTCACATTGACAATTTGTATTTGTGTGCAATAAGTACTTTAAAAATTTGAGTGCTCAACGTTTCTATTTGAAAAAACAGGAGCATGCTAGTACTTGACACCCAGGCACTAGATTGTCGATCTCATGTTGGTTAGAATTCTCTAATGTCACTTCCTAGTCCATTTCATCATCATTCGTTTGTTTTGTGGCAAGGATTTCATGGGTCTGTGTTGGGTGGAAGTGGTCATGCGCTACCTTTGCGGCGCAATTAATGAAGGGGCATGAATAAAACACATGTTGCAGAGAACATACACAATATCTTTGGCATGCTCATGAGTTAGATGATTTCTACACTTGGAATGAATGAAATCATAGGCAGACCAATTGCATTTGCAACTGCCTTGAAGGTAGCAACAACCAATAACATTCAAGTGGCCACATGTTGGAGTTCCACTTTGTCTCCCCCATATTCTTTCCACCACATTGGAGATGAGTGTTTCTTGATTACTTTAGTGTTTTATGGATCTCCAAAGCTACCTTATTTATTAGCACAATCAACACTTGGAAAAAAGGCATTACACCCTCGTCACCTCCTAGAAGCAATTGTTCTCATACCTTTTTTTTGAAGTCTTCCATGACAGTTAGATCCTTGACTATGTAGTTGAAATTTTGGAGCCAAAACAAATGCGGCTCCATGAAAACATGTATGCATTTCGTCCCAAAGTCTTTCTATAGTCCATACTACTTGTGTCTTTTCCCTAGCAGTAAATTGGTTAATTTTTACTAATAGCTTCAAACATGAAATAGGACACCTTGCGAATGACAAATTTTTTTGGTGTTAATGGTCCTTAGTAGGAGCTCCACATAAGGCTTTCTAATACCACATACCTTCTCTATAAAAACCAGCAAGTGGATGATCTTTGGGTCGCGGTAGCATCTTGATAATTTGGATACATTGAGAGCCATCCCATCTTTGGTCAACATCTATCAATGCTACTTCAACAATATGTAGACCACCCAAAACATTGTACACCATTGCAAAGTGGGCCTCATAGAAGATTTTGAGGGTCTTGTTAGGTAACTTGGCCCAAAAGAGGGTGTAGATAATTAAAGTGATTCTCCTTGATAAATTCCATCACATGATTGGCACTTAGTGAAACCTACTTCACAAATGGAATTCTTCGCATATCTTTAAAGAGTATGTTTAGTGTCTTGGCGACACATTGTTTTGCATTTTAGGGATTTATCTATTGGCTCCATTGGGCAATTCACCATTATGTTGATCAATGGTCTTTTTTGGCAGCAATTGTTCCACCCTTGTAGCGCTAGGGTACAACAAAAAACTGGCAAAAAATCAAGCATTGTTCACTTGAGTATCTCCTCTATGGCACCCTTAGCTTTGTCAACATATACTGTGCACATTTTGTTATAGCCAAGTAGTACAAACCCCATTTTAGTACACATTTTGTTATAGTTAGGTAAGACAAACCCCTTTTTTTGCAATAGACATCAAGGCATCCCTAAACAGTGGATTTTTTATTACATTGAATGAAATACCACATGCCATGAACTCCTAATTCCATTTTAGATGCAATTTGTATATGTCTTGCTTTTGGGAAGTTTCTTTCATAGTTTACAGGGAAGTGGGACTACTCTCTACACTTAGACCCACTTGTGTTGATCCTATGACACTTGCCCCAAGGAGCTCTAAACATTGTCCTCTTGCATTGGCGTATCTATGTTGTTCCCCTTTAGCTTCCTCAAATACTTCGATTGCTCTATTAGAGGGTCCAATTGAGTTTCACCCAACCTTGCATTTTTTAGGAGATGTGCTTTCTCTTTGCACTTCTTTACGTAGGTTGCAAAGTGAGTCCAAATATCGATAGTCATGTAGTGCAATCTCCCATGTTTATGCCAACACCAAACAAGTGCTCCTTGATGCAGATTGCATTGCCATTAAAGACATCATCGCAGGTGTTGCATTTAAGCTTGGATATAGTTTTACCTCGGTGAATCTCTTGCACATATCCCCACTCCTTTCCTCGCACCATATTCTTTGAGCTTTACTACTACTTTGAATTTTTTTGCTACTTCCTACAATGTGTGTGGACCATACAATTAGTTTTTCTATTCATAAAAGCTCTATAAGTAATCAAGTGAATGTAAAACTATAATTTAGGATACAAGGGTTTACAGTCTAATTGACATTCACCAATGGACATTGATGTATGAGTCTACTAGCTTAAAATTGGAGGTAAAAGAGAGCTAACTCATGAAAAACCAAGTAACAATAGTTGACAATCCACTACATATGTCTCTTCAAACTAAGAGTGTAAAGACTGCCCTACAACCAGAGCAAGTGTCAGAGTGGATCTCTCTAGCATGCATCTTAATCCTAGTACACAAGGCTCCCTAGAGCACCTTCCAAATGAATACCTTTATGTATTCAAGCCCTTTAAACTCCCAGATGGTATTGACACTCTTTTGTCATCATTTTTTTGACCAAATTTTCTTCCACATCTATTAAATAAGGCAAACGAGTCCGCTTTGTAAACTAGCAAATCATAGGTACTCTGGGTCTTGTAAAGTGATAACACTTCATCTTTTGGCCAATTCTAGGCTCTGCAATCTAGTTTTGATCCACAGACAAGTGGAAATGAGGATGTCAGCATTTCCAAGAGTCTACTAATCAGAAGCCTTTCATATTACCTCAAATTATGTTGCAACACAAAGAGCTCCACATCCTTCCATCAAAAGTTTATGTCATCCCAAAGATAAAAAAGTTAAAAAATCCCTTTGTTGTTTACCAGCCTTGCAACTTCCCTCCAAAAGGGGGTTCATGGATCTGGTTCCAATTTTGGAGAGCCAGGGGGACCAATTATGCGTGGAATCCTTGAAGTATCTGAAATTCTCCCCCCATTCCAAGGTTGAATCTGCTTCACTGCATTCTTGTGCTAGCTCCCTTGTGAAGCTTCCAAGCTTGAGGGATTGTCCAAGAAGGTGCCAAAATATTGTCCGACATAATGGCCTTCTTCCATAAGCCCCCTTCAGGCTAGCTTAGCATCGTTTATCATATCCTAGGACATGACAGCTCATCCCTTTTTTGGTTCTATCAAAGAAACAACAAGTTTGGCACATGAAGCTTCAACATGCACCATGGGATCAATAATCCCAAGTCCACCTTGATTTTTAGGTCTTGCAACCCAATCTCATCTTCCCCATTGGCACGGGGTTGTGGCTTTCATGTTGCTTTTCCATAGAAACCATTTGATAGGCTTCAAGGATTCTTTCCAATTGGATTTTGTCATGCCAAGGGTAGAAATCCTAGAGGTCAAGGACTGGGAGCCAAGGGCCGACTGCCAGTGGGAAGGGATTCTAGGGCCAAGAGGCTACAAAGGGAGGTTGGGCGGAGGATTCAAATAGGACAATTCCAGGGATTTACATTGATATTAGAGCTTAGGGGAGGAGAGCTATGGAGAAGGGGGGAAGATGGCCTTGCATGTCTTCCCCTCTCTCTCTCTCTCTCTCTCTCTCTCTCTCTCTCTTGTTTTGAGGATGGAGGAAGAGGAGATGGGATGTAGCTGGACCAAAGGGAGAGGTCATGGAAGGCATGTTGCATGCTCCATGCATGCTTCACCTTTGCAAAAAAGAGCCGACTGTTGGTCGTGGGAGGAGTTGCTAGCAAGGATGAGGGAGGCTCGAGGTCCGCCGCAAGAGCAGTTGCTAACATGGAAGCAAAGCCATGGTGGATCGAGTGACCTGCATCAAACTGTGGAAATGTGGGCTCGTTAGGAGCTCATAGGGATACAAAGCGTAGCTCTTCTCTGCACCACCGGCTCTTGAGATCGCTATAGAGCGCTGTGGGCGGGAAAAGTCTGTGTACGTTGCCGCCATCGCTATAGAGGTTTTTGTTTTATTTTTGTTTGTTCATTTTTTGAGCAAAACGGGTACCCTAATTTGGGCACCTCCCAATTAAGAGTCTTAGCCCATGATAGAGATTTGAATGTTGGGAGAATGCATGTGACCATTGATGCGAAGCCCTTGGGGTTTCGTAGCCTCGACAAAAATGACTTTTCAAGTTCTGAGTCACAACAAACAAAAAAATCAAAGCCTTTTGGATGGTGTGGTTCACAATCACAGGTTCGACATCTCAAGGTTTGTCACTCAAGGCCTGTGATGACGGGCATGCTAGGGGCATTACGTTAAGAATCCCAGTATAGCATGCAAGGCACACGGCAAGATGCTGCAAATTTATTTTAGAAAGCCATGCAAGGCATAGAAGGGGTTGTTGAAAACCATCCACATGCAAGGCCTGTCGATCTATTGGCTCCAATCCAATAATAGATTCAAGGGAAGCAAGGCTTCTAGTTATCTTCCATCGCCAAAAATGGGAAGCCATGACTTTCAAGACAATCGCTTCCTATCTAACAACGTTTTTTGACATAGAAGTCTTCAATGGCCGGTAAGTACCATGAATTGGAGTTTTTCATTCATATAAATTTTGCAAAATCTTTGCATTTGTCAAAGCAAGCTTTGAGACTATGACTTATAGTGGAAAGGGAGCTTGTTCCAAGGGATGTTTGTCACGGATAAATGTCATCGTGTTTAGGCAAGGCCTGTGGCATATCAGTACAGGCAAGCCCTGGGGCATGTAAGGTGAGAATGTTTCGCAAAGCCAACAATTAACTATAATTGCAAGAAGCTATCAAGATAATTTTCTAGGGCATGGCTCCTAGGAAATTTATCTGCCCATGTTGCATCAGACATGGATATGATCCACTAATTGTCGGTATGCATGATCCGATGCGTTTCTAACATCTCTGTCTACAACATCTTCAAGAATACAATAAGCAAGCCAAGCAGGTACGAGGTACATGACTTGCAAGAATTTTTTTAATTTTTCAATACATTGCACAATTCAACAAGGTCGATTATTTATGACTGCTGGACAAGGTCGACTTTCTTTAGGTATGCCATTGTAAATTGGCAAGAGTATTTGTTAGCTATGAGCACCAGAACTCCATGAGTACTTATGTGAAGCAAGGATTCCCTTTCAGCATTTGGCATAGCGGTTTCCACAGTTTGAATATGCTATTAGCATACGAACTTGGGGAAACTTGCCAAGATGTCTGCAGGTTTTTACATCCCATGAGGGTGTACATGATACATACGCTAACTCACTCCAGTAGTACATATGGCTATGAGCCAGATTTGAGCAAATTAACAAAACTTGGCCACAAGTGGGCGACAAGGTTAGTAAATGTCAAGATGTGGTCTATTTCTTACTTTTCACTTGGTAAAAGATATCGCTGCTCTGCAAAGAAAAGTGCTTGGGCAGACTCCATACGAAGTCGTGTACAAGAAAAGTGCTTTGCCAATTTTCATGCGAAGCAAGTCTTCTCTTATGTGATAAGGTATTATCGATTGACTTTACATCAATGATAATGGCACACATATTTAGCACTACATGGATATAAGCTCACAGTTTAAGCAATGCTGCAGTGTGCTATATCCATACCAGTGTAATCGTGCAAGGCACGTACATTTTGGGCTCACATGGTTGAAACTTTCATTGAATCCACGGGCTTATTATTATATTCTTTAATATGTATGCATGGCGTACTAGTACAATGGACGTATGGCACTCCATCATTTTATACGCTTCTGCTATAGTGCTAGCTACTCTGTCAAGGACGGGCTCAATTATTGGTGTTTTTTTTTAATTGTTTATGTTTATTCACATGTAAAGTTCCATACATATGCACCCTATTATAGCTATGATCACATACAAGGTACGTGAGTCAAGATGTGACTTATGGTACCTCTCTCTACGAGAGCGTGGTATACATACACTGTTGTATGCTTATTAGATAAGCTATGACACAGACATGGTCTACACTAGAGCATAGGCAATGGGCATACAACACATTAGAATAAGGGGTTTTCCTCAGCCCAACACTCTCTCTCTCTCTCTCTCTCTCTCTCTCTCTTTCAAATTCTCTGCAAGAAAGGTGAAACTAAGCATGGTTTTATTGAAATCTTTATATGTCAATATGCCAATAGGAGGGGCTATGAGCCATCTATTTTGGAATGGCTAAGAGCCATTTGTTTGTAATCCATCAGTGATTGAACAATTCTATTTAGTTGAGTACCCGATTATAATGGACAAGAAAGATTCTTGCCATTAGTGATTTTTTGGGAATTATTTTGACACTACACACTTTAAGTGTGAAAATCAAAATGATTTTTTGAACGTCTTAAACTTGTAAGGGCTTATCTCTACCAAGGTGTATAGATGAAGCCATCCTTTCAAACAACATGGATGTTCACAAAAACCTAGGACTACACATTTTTCAGATTTGGAAAAGACCTAGTGATGAATACGATTCCAGCTTCAATGGATTTCCGATTTCATCTATAGCACTAAGAGTGTCTATATACATACAGTTTTGGGGTAAGACCCAGCTCGTGATTACTAAATCACTTATCAAGTGTGACGGTCAATTCTTGGAATCTTCACACTTGCACTTTTCAGGAAAGAAGTCCATAAGGTGCCAAGAGCTAATAAATAATTTTAACTTCCAACATTGAATTCATATATTGTTGGCTGCTAGTTGAGTATATTCCATACAAAAGTCTAACCAAGGGGTTTCATAATGTCGATTTTAATCGAGGGGTTTGGATTGCAATGGCAACACCCCAGGTTACATGCGCAATACTACTTACATTTCACTACATTTTCAAATTAGTGCTCTTAGGCCTTTGCATGCGAGAACTTTGGGCAGGTGCCTTTCCAGGTACGCATCTAATTTGGTTTGGTTTCTATTCCCCCCCCCCCCCCCCCCCCCTTTTCCAAGTAGGATGCATAAACTTCTCTGTTTTCATTCATTTTTGCTCTTCAGTGAGATGACAAGGTCATGTAAGAGCCAAGAAATTTTGGTTGTAGTGTCCAAAATAAGTTTCTGCACTACGCAATTATGGACCCACTTGTAGGGTTTGATTTAGCACATGTTGTCACATGGGAGACAACATGGTCTAGAAACTCCAGGAGTTTGGTTTAGCTAGTGTGGAGCATGGATAATGAGGGTCCCACTCACACACATCGCATGCGTGTTTACAGTTACCTCTATGTTGGGGTATAGGCGTTTGTGCCTTGCCCGGCGAACCCAAATGCAACGCAAAAGATCGCTCAAGCAGCGATACCCGACATCCACTATCCCGTAACTGTCTGACTGAGATCAAATCCAGTCTCAGATCTGGCACATAACGCACATGACGCAGGGTAAATCTCATACCACTGGGCAAGGACAAACATACGTCTCCTGTACCCTCAATGTCATACACAGCACCATCAGCCATGTGCACACAACCAAGTCTCCCACTAGAAAACGTGCTAAACCACTCACGATGCGACGTGACATGAAAAGTAGCATCTGAATCTAATAACCAATGTGAAGACAATGTGCAATCCGATATGCAATCCGTAGACATAAGATCGTCTGAAGACAAGCTAGATGTAAATGTGACATCGCCGTCACAAGCATACTCAGTAACCACCGTACTGATCTCACTAGCATCTGTTGTGCCCAAATCTGCTTACGCATTTGTCGCCTCCGTTGTCTCAAACGCCTGAAACATCGACGCCTAATGTGCCCTCTATGTCCACAATGCCAACATGTCAAGTCTCTATGCCGTCGAGACTTGCGTGTGGGATCAGTCTCTCCCATGGACATAGAAGTGGGACTAGACTTCCCTGTAGACATGGATGTCGCGTACATACCATGTAAACTCTGCCATAAAGCATGAGTTGTAGTCTCCCTCGAGACCTGCCAGTCAACAGACTCAACCAGATGCAAACGAATCGTAGACATTGCTAACTCATCAAGATCCTGCCAATCATCATCACTCATAGAATTGGGCTTCGCCGATAAACCATGCAAGGGTTTATCCTGCCCCAAATCCGTCAATGCAACAAGCATATGTTCCTTCCAAGCAACAAAATCTACACCATCAAACTGTGTCAGACCATAACGCTAGAAGTCAAATGAAAAATCAGCCATAATGCTCGCAAAAGAGCAACCAACAATGAGTAGCAAATGACAACCAAATCAGCCCTAAACTGGCTCGAATCGCATCAACAAAAGTATGCAAATATGGATGTAAGATATGGCTGCAAAACAGCCCCAAAACAGCCCGAAAATTCAGCTCTTAAACAGCTGCATAAACAAGTCACAAACGTGTCCCAGATCAGCCTACAACTGAGCCATACATGGACACCTGCAAAGAGGAAACAATGGCTGAAAATTCAGCACCCAAATAAGCCCTCAAACCTGCCTGTAAACTTATAAACCTGTAGCTGAAACTTGCTGAAAAACCTCAAGCCATTAGTGCTCGAATCCGGCTACCTAGCTCGTAGCCACACAAGCATACATCACAACATTCACTCCTGTGAGTGTGCCAAGATAACTGTACGCCTGTCAAACTGTGAGCGAATCACCAAGCCCACACTGTGCGGTATCGATGCATACACACGCACAAATCTCCCACCTGCAGAGAACACTGCACGCAAATGCTGAGTGCAACCCGCAATCTCTACCTAGATCGTATAAATGATACGCATAAAACTCCTGGGAAAATTTCGCCAGAGTTTCGTCAGTAAAACGGCCACAAAACCAGTAACCAAACTGACTGCACGCTCAAAACCATGAGCAACCAAAGCGCATCAAACCGCACTCCAAATGCATGCACCAATCTCCACACTTTGCATACATCATTGCAAACACCTGCAAATCTAGTACACAAATATCTTCTCTACCTGTGACTGCCAAAAAACATGCTCGAGGCATACATTGCCGAGCTCAAAATGCAATCACATTAGTCTCCCTGATCATCAAACCACATAAGGCATAAATTGTATCCTCCCACCTGTGAGGAAACTTGCAGCAAATATCACTCTCACATTTGAGAGCAAACCATGTGTGGAATCCTCGACACACAATAAACAACTGCTGCTGCAGAAAATTCAGCGTTCAGAATTTTAAAAATCTGAGATGACGAGCGCGTCCGGAGCGTGCCAAAACCCCAAGGTAAACTCCTGGATCACATGTATCCGAGTCCGGGTGTGAAAGCTATGCCAAAAAACCTTCGTTTCGATCCAAAAACGCAGCATAAACTGCCAAAAGAGGGCTGAAAAATGCAGCTCCTCAACTGTAGCTCGAATGAGGTTTCTGATGGCTCGAATGGCTTCGAAAGGGAGGTAAAATGCCAGGACGCTTGGTGGAAACGCTCTCGGAAAGCTGAATTTGCCGATGCCGAAGTCGAAACCCTGTTTGCACTCTTGAAAGTGCGCGCGCGCGGACGCGATCTCGGGAATGAAATTGGCTCTCCGCTGTCGTCGTGACTGTGCACACACGCGCTCCCTCCGCACCTACGCTCTGATACCAATTGAAGGGGATCGGGGAGCCACAAACGGAGAGTGAGAGAGAGAAGGAGACACACACAGTTGGGGCACCACTTGAGCAGTCACACAGAGAGGTGACAGAGTCAGACATGCATGCTTTGCTAGTGACTGAGCAAAGCAGAGAGTCAGTTGTGCGAGATACTTCTATGCAGAATAGACAGGTAGAGCGGTCTTGCTCGAGTGAGTCACGATAGGAGGACGTTGTACAAGAGTCTATGCATACGGAGTTAGAGCATGAGAGCTCTAGTGAGTCACAGCAGATTGAGTGGTCATGTTTGCAGTGGATGATTGTAGAGGAGGCTGAGATGTCAGCGATTATGCAGTCATTCCTTTCTATGCTTGACAGTGAGCATGGGGATATAGTTGTGCAGGATATGTCTTCCAGCAGACACCTACAATAGCTGGTTTGCTCTGAGGTTGCACGACAGGTTGATGCGTCTTTTGCGGACAGTCAGGAGATGCATGTGGCTGACACGCCTTGTCAGTCAGAGATGCCTATTTCCAGGGATACATATGTTGATGCATGCTCTGTAGAGCTAGCAGGGCCCGCTAGCATTGCATCGGCATTCGGTGGTCTCATGTATGAGATGCTGATCTTGAGACCGGATATCGCAGCTGCAGTGAGAGCATTTGCAGTTGGGGTTGTCAGTCGTTTTTTGACTGATGATGGCATAGTGTACGAGGGAGATATGCAGGTATTGCATACATACTTGCAGTACATGTGCGGTACGTTTGGTGGTGTATGGACTTGCATGGGTGCAGGACAACCGGATGCACACGATCACAGCCAGCAAGTGGGCATCGATTGAGAGCGGTTTTCTCTCACCTTTTGTAGTCTTTAGACTAGGTTCCCTTGCTTAAAGGCACAGTCGCCTTTAAGTGGGAGGTTGTTGGGGTATAGGCGTCTGTGCCTTGCCCGGCCGCCCAGAGTCTGGGCGTCCACTGACGTGTATACCTTATACATAGCATAAGTGTATAGGGGGCTGCTCACTCTTTTGAGTCTCCCCACCCACATTTGCGTGTGTGTCTCCTTCTCTCTCTCACTCTCCGTTTGTGGTGCTCCCCGATCCCCTTCACTCTAGACCCAAGTACATCTCGTACTTGAAGGATGTTCTTTTTTTTGACATCCTTACCTGAGACATATTCCATATGTGGAGAATATGAGTCTCTAGTACTGACAATGGTGTAGCTACTTCAATTATGTGTCGCGACGATGTTCCTAGGTGCTGGTCAGATTCGTTTTCTTGCCCCATTTTTAGCACGTCGTATTAAGAACAATTTCAGTGGTGGTCAAAAGTTGTCGGATACGTAGAACGACTTGTTAAGGTTATAAGTGTGGCTAA
Organism: Adiantum capillus-veneris; assembly: GCF_014529385.1. Lineage (NCBI taxonomy): Eukaryota > Viridiplantae > Streptophyta > Polypodiopsida > Polypodiales > Pteridaceae > Adiantum > Adiantum capillus-veneris. The sequence goes on along the minus strand of NC_140956.1, from coordinate 114,133,740 downwards.
ACAACATTAACGGATTGTTGTTTATGCATATAAAAAGGCTATAAGTTGTTAATGATAAGGTTTCATTGTTTGTACCTAGAAGTGATTAATGTTTCACCTTCTATTATGGTTCAAACGTTTAAGCACGGCTCACAAATCATTGTAGTAGAGAGTATTTAGTATCTTTTCATAACTATTTACACTCCTCTTTAATGTGTGCTAGGAGCATCACATTCGCCATAAGTACTGGCAAGAACGATCATGGATCTATTTTTTGCTAAATGTATGCACACTAGGTGTTATGGGCCCTAGTGTTTAGCAAGGGCTAATTTGGAGTGGCATGCATATTCATCACATTAGTCATATGAAGCATTTTTCACTCTATGTGCAATATCTCTATGAAATTATGTTTGGATCTACCAATCACCAATAGAGGTCATGGCTTGGTTTAAGTGTTTGTGGATCTTTCAAGTTCACCAAGATGGTTATTCATGACATTGTTATTTTCTTAGCAATGTTGTACGACATTGTGATCCCCGTTTACCAGTCATTTGAAAGACTATCTGTAAATTGTGGGGAATCCCAGATACCTCACTAATGTCAATATCCAAGGGGATAGGAAGATTATAAAAGTTATTCTACTGCCAGTATCGAAGGGGATAGGTAGATTACAAAAGCAATGCTAATGTCAGTATCCACGAGGATAGGTAGATTAGACATACTACAAAACATAACTTTGTGCTAAAGGATATGAAAATCTATTTACTGATACGAGAAGATAACAAGTCAAGGACTTAAACTTGGATGATGTGTTATGTCAGCAAGTTACTTTCATGGAAAGTAAAAGAGTTACTCTTTCGGGTACATCTTAGTTGTGATAACTTGTTTAGCATACTCAAGTGAGTTCTAAATGGAGTTTATATGCTATGTTCTATATGAGATGGTTACACCAAGATGGTTGCAAATGGACAACAATGCAGAACATCAGGATGTTATTCATGCTTTTGTTGGACCTCCCGGAGAACCATGTTCCAGTCAAATGCACATCTGGATCCATGAAGGATGCACATGTGGAACACATTAGTGTATCACCACTCTTGTTTTTGAGGACAAAAATGATTCTCCAAGGGGGGAGTAATGTCATGGCAAGGGTAACAACCCTAGAGGTGAGGGACCGGCGGGCCAATGGCTGGCTACCAGTGGGAAGGGATCCTAGGACCAGGAGGCTATAAAGGGAGGTTGGGTGGAGAATTCGGACAGGGCAGTCCCATTGATTTATAGATTTGCTCAATTTTAATAGTGGCAATACAAATGATATGTACGGTATCATGAAGGCATTAATCACAGTGACCCTGTTATGGAAAGGAAGGAACACAAACTTCCATCTTTTCATTTTACAGTTTATTTTGGTCAAAAGCCAATCAAATCTCTATTTATCCATAATGCCTACCCCAAGTGGAGTGCCTTAGTGCCTGAACACAATGACTTTGCCTATAAATTCTCTAGACCATGATGTGAGGTCGAAGGCATCACCTTTTGAGGTTTATATTGTTAAGGGCTCACAACCCTAACAGGTAATCAATATAAGAATGCTGCAGTGTAGAGAAAAGCGAGGCATGAGACTGCACATTACACCATGAAAACTGTAGACTATATGAACACAAGAGACCATGGCTAAGCAAGAGAAAGTACTGATCTACCCTGAATTCGTCATCAACGTCCAACTACAGGCCTAAAACAACAATACGAGTGCAAGAAGACTACAAACTGCAAACTGTTGGGTAGCTACATCAGAAAATCGCTACACACCATGTGACCATTTGGATATTTCCAACTACCTAGGCATAAAGACCTTGTGTAAACATGCTCCTAAGGCTTAAAGATAATACCTTAGTTAAAAGTCCAAAAAGACAAATGCCCTGACATATGAGGCACTAACACCTGGCACACCCGGTGGGCAATGTTTGCAAAACATTGTGAGAAGCCACAAAACCTTGACAAAAAACTTGAAAGCCAAAATGAAGTCTTGCGTGAGGTTACTGCTCCTGAACACCTGTTTCTTCAGTTTTTGAGCTATTCCTCCTGGGTGTGCATCCACATCATCTCCAGTTTCCACCACTGTAACCTCAGTAAGCGGATCTTCTAACATTGCTTTAGCAAGTTTCATAAATGGGTCTTGAAATTGCTGCTGATCATTTGCGTCATCATTGTGTGTAAATCCAACTAAAACTGCACCCTATACTTCATATTGCACTATATTTTGAGCTTCAACTTCAGCTCTAGTCTGAACTGCATCACCTGTTGCACTATCCATTTGCACATCTATAATTACCTGCTGCTGCAACTGTGCATACTGCTCCTTTAGCTCAATATACTATCTCTCCAAGATCAAAATTTTCTCCTTTGTCTCCTCCTCTACAAAATTTTGATAAGGTTTACTCACAACATCATACATTGTGAGTATCTCATCCACAATCTTTAAATTGATGTTGTCCACCTACAACATCTGCTTCTTCATCTGCAATTGCAATTAGAACTGTGATTTCACCTGCTATTAACTGTTCCTGAACTTTAGTTTCAGTTTTATCCAACATTACAATATCACTTTGAGTATGCAGTTGTTCAGATTGATGATGTTTTTGCTGCTCCAACTGTATCTACAATTCCTCATACTGCTGTTTCAGTTCATCATACTGCTGCTCTAGTTCATTATTATGCCTCTGCAATAACAAATTCTCCTCCTTTGCTTCTTCCTCTGTGTCAATGCTTACTTCCATCTTAGCTGCAACCTCATCCATTGTATGTTCTTCAATGTTTTACTCAGCACTTCCTCCACAGTGTTCAATAATGCCTCCCCAACATGAAGATTCTCTCCCTCATTCTCCTGTCCTATGAGTGTAGTTGTATCTTCAATTAATTGCTCTTGAACTTCTTGATCTGCGTTATTAATCAGTATCACTTCACATTTAGCACCCTCTGGTTTAGGTTGTTCATGAACTTGTTGTTCCCTCTTATACTTCAGCTGTATAAAATGATCTTTCAGTTTAGTGAACTTCTTCTGCAACAACAAATTTTCTTTCTTAGCCTCTTCTTCAGCAAAGGCCTGGTATGGCTTATTGAACAGATTAGCAGGTTCATGTTCAGGTTCAAGTTCAAGGTCAGGTTCAGGTTTCTCTTCAAAAATATTGAAGAAAGATTCAAGGTAGGATGAAAACTTTGCAACCATTAGACACTACCTCTTGAACATATCCAATATCTCTACATGAAGAGGAAATACTGGGAAACCTGATTTAGACTCCCGTAAGCCAAAACAATTGATTTTCTTGAAAATTCTGATTCAGGAAACATCAAAACCGATCTGCTTCTTCATCAAACTGATCTGATTTAAGGCTGAAAACTAACAAGTTGAGCTCTCCTTTACACATAAAAAACACCACCACGAGTCTGGCTCACATTTCTCCTCAAAATAATAAAGAAATCCACTTTGTAGCTGCAAAACTGTCCAATTAGTGATATCTCCCTGAAACTGAAAACTTTTGACTTGTGTTCCTTGAAAATACTTAGTGATAGCCATTTTTCGGCTCTCCGTAATTGCCATAGTCAGTTACCCCACCCTACCAAAATCACATAAACACTGTGGCTATTCTTACCTTTTCATTGTACATAGGCGTGTGTGAGTTAGGGGGCTTTTCCCATATCTTCTTAAAAACCCTCAGCTAGCTAATCACTAGGCTAGTTGAGCCAAAAAAATAAAAAAATTTAAATATATTATGGCCCATTTGTGTGTATATATTTCATTGTACATAGGGCCTAAATATAGGAAAGTTTTATAATTATTTTGGTATTTATTTAAATATTTCTACCTAGGTGTGCGTTATTTTTCTATATATGCTATGTACATTTACTCACCATTACCATAATTGTTTCATTAAGTGTTCCCTCCCAGTCCATGGACTTTTGTAGCAAGAGAGAAGCCAAAGATTTTTTCTGTGCACTAGCTGTGGAACGCTTTCTTTTTGACGCACCTACTCCTTCAAATAAGTGCCTGAGGAGCTTATCTTGCAACTCCACAGATGCATGGTGCTCATCACAAATAGATTGAAATCCAATTACTGAGTCTAAGATTGCATCATTCAAGTCTCGATTAGGAGTGGTTAAACATGCTCTTGCATCTCCTGTTGGCGTCTTGAACTCTGAAATCACCCTTTTCACTTGTCGCTCTTCGTTTTTTAGCAATACCCATGGCGCTCTTGGAAGTTTTGTTTGACTAGCTGCATTGGTGAAAGGTCACAGCTCTGGCATCTTTCCAACCAACTGCAAATCATCTCGTGAAGCTCGATTGTGTTTCATTCCCATGATTGTCTTCCAGAGGAGCTCTCCCACGTTCTTGAATATATGCATTGGATCCAGCAAATGGTTAATTAGTAGATCACCCCAGTATGGCAACGTATGGAGAATGGACAAACGTTTCATTCCTGGAACAGGTTGCCCCTCATGTTGCTCCCATCGGCGACGCCACTCTTGTACATGCATAGGACGACATTCGACGCGACCAAGCTGGCATTCGTGCAAGTGATGGACATCTGGAAGATAACGGTGGTGACCTTGATAAATTGTCTTTCGAAGAGAGGTAGAATAGCGCACATCCAAAGACTGCCCGCAAATTGGACATGCATTGTATCCCGAAGTTGTTAGTCCTGCATATATCAAAGCATGAATCAGGCCAAGGCAAAGGGCTTGCGAGTAGCGAGAATTTTGTAAATCAATAACCATTACCAGAAGCTTCTCCGTATCCTGGCCAATCATGCATAGTCCACATAAGAAGTCCATGGATCCTTGCATGCTGTTGTTCTACTGGTTCAACCGCATCTGCTATGTCGATCCCATGCCATAACTCCTGGAGCTCGTCAACTAGTGGAGCTAGATAAACATCCATGTTTTTTGCTTTGAACTTACCAGGTACAATCAAGCTTAAAATCAAATGACCCTTCTTGATAGCAAGCCACGGCGGGAGGTTGTAATTGATAAGGCACACAGGCCAAGTGCTCCATTACGAACTTCTCAAGCCAAATGGATTGACTCCATCCATTGCCATGCCCAAACGCAAATTGCGTGGTTCACTCTTAAAATGTGGCCAGGTATCTTCAATGTGCCTCCAAGCCTTCGAATCAGCGGGCACCCTAAATGTTGCGTCAGTGGATCTATTCGTAGAATGCCACCGCATCAACTTTGCAATGGAACCACAACGAAACATGCTTTTTATCCTAGGAATAATAGGGAAATGCCGCAACACTTTAGCTGGCACTGTCTCGCCAACTGCATCTTGTTTGTAGCGCATTGCTTCGCACTTAGGACACGACAGACAATCTGCGAATTCATTGCGAAAAAGAATGCAATCATTTGGACATGCATGAATCTTGTTGTAGTCCAGCAATAACCTGTTTAAGCCACATTAAATTAAAATTAAAGCTCTCCGAGAACATCACCGTTGCAATCGGAAAATCTCTTTTGTAAATTACGTGCCTAAACAAAGCAGTGACGCTTGCATCTGACCACCCGTACACTGACTGAAGATTCAAAAATGCCAGACAAGTACGAAGCACAGATATTTTGGCGCCTTCATAGATTGGTTGACGTGCCAACTTTCTCAACATGTCTTCAGGAGATAGGCGCACGGCTTCTGGTGCTGCTTCGTTCGCGTTCTCCTCGCTTGTCTGGAAGAAGGCATCCAGCATCTCCTCCATGCCGTCGTCTTCTGTCTGTAAGCCCTTTTCTGCTTCCATCCGTGGCTCTATACTGGTTGGACCTTCACGCATAATCTTTTCTCTCTCTCTCTCTCTCTCTCTCTCTCTCTCTCTCTCTCTCTCTCTCTCTCTCTCTCTCTCTCTCTCTCTCTCAGATGTAGGTGCTATGTTGCGGAAATCAATGCCCGTTCCGTAGGAGTCGTATCGCAGATTCTGTACGGTTTCTCTAGCAAACTCTCCGTACTTGTGCACATGCTCATTACATATCCTACGTTTGCGCAGGATTTGATACTTGTAGAGCGTGCACGAGCATGCAATCTTTTCCTCCATGTTAGTTGATGACGTTGCCATCTACAATGATTATGAATGTTGTTTTAATATATATATATATATATATATATATATATATATATATATATATATATATATATATATATATATATATATATATATATATATATATATATATATATATATATATATATATATATACTCCTCACAATGTAAACTACCTCGCATTCTCTAGTCTTGCCCAATCTCCGTACACCTCGGTCTAGAGGTGTACGGAGATCAGGACCACCGGGTCAAAATCTCGTCTTTATTGGTCAAATCCTATATGGGTAGACACATACATGCACTCCCAGGTGTACATGGAAATGCATGTAGCAGGCAAAACCCCTTTGCCTCTTTTAGTTCCATCGTTTCTTCTCTGTCTACGTACCCTATCTCTCGTTCTTTCTCTCTCGATCTCGCTCTCGCTATCTCTCTTTCTCTCTCTCTCTCTCTCTCTCTCTCTCTCTCTCTCTCGATCTCGCTCTCGCTATCTCTCTTTCTCTATTTTCCTATCTCTCTCTATTTCTCTATTTTCCTATTTCTCTGCCATAACTCCTGTAGCTCCACTTCCCTATCTCTCTCTCTCTCTCTCTCTCTCTCTATATATATATATATATATAAAACTCTCTTTCTCTATCTCTCTATTTCCTATCTCTCTCTCTCTCTCTCTCTCTCTCTCTCTCTACTTTCCTATCTCTCTAATGATCGAACGAGTGACTGATCTAGGGAGATCTAAACGCCCACGACTGCGGAGGATTACACAACATCGACAGAGGCTGCATCAGAGGATCTAGCTAGGTCACTTTGGCTCGATATGCACAACGTCCGGTCAGAGTACTGACCATGGAGGAGATCTACCTATCCCTACTAGCTCGTTTAGCCGTTTAGTCCACACCCAGCAGTTTAGGATTCCATAATATTTTATTTTGTCATCTTCGTACTCAGACTTTGTATCAGATCCATCACATTGTAACTTTCTTGTCTCATGTCTCATAGGTCACTTTGGCCTTTCGAAGACGTTAATATAACATTTCATTTCATTTCTCTCTTTAATTTTTTTTTCTTTAGTTTTAATTTCCTAAGCATACATTAATTCTCTCTCTCTCTCTCTCTCTCTCTCTTTGATTACCTACACACACACACACATTTCTCTCTCTCTCTCTCTCTCTCTCTCTCTCTCTCTCTTTCCTACACACACACACATTTCTCTCTCTCTCTCTCTCTCTCTCTCTCTCTTTCCTACACACACACACACACATACACACACATTTCTCTCTCTCTCTCTCTCTCTCTCTCTCTCTCTCTCTCTCTCTCTCTATTTCCTACACACACCTCTCTCTCTCTCTCTCTTTCCTACACACACACACACACACACACAGAGACACACACACCGCTCTCTCTCTCTCTCTCTCTCTCTCTTTCCTACACACACACACCGTTCTCTCTCTCTCTCTCTCTCTCTCTCTCTCTCTCTCTCTCTCTTTCCTACACACACACACACACACGATGTAGAGGTAGAGAGAGAGAGAGAGAGAGAGAGAGAGAGATACAGAGAGAGAGAGCAAGAGAGAGGGGTTGGGGAGGGTGGAGATGGACATAATACCTGCGCAGCAGGTTTCGGCCAAGATCCAAGTAGGCGAAAATGGCCCCTGCGCGCGGGTTTCGCTTTTTTCCCCTAATTTTTTTGGCGTCGATATATGCGTCGCTATATACGTGGCAAATAAAGCCTTTCCACGCGTATATCGATGCACATTGCGACGCGTATATCGACGCACATTGCGACGGGTATAGCGATGCCCGCTAATGTCATCGATATACGCGTGGAAAAGCAAGGCCGTCGATATAGGCGCGTCGATATCTTCATTTAGTGTTGTAGTGAATCATAAAAATGGCTTGATTTGTCACCACCTGATTTGAATATCTCTCATTCTTCAAATCGAATGAGAGATTGTTGATGATCATTGCTTGAGCAACAATGAGACTTTAAATTCGGGAACAAAATCTCTTTGCAAATTGTTAAGTTTTTGTTCAGGGACCTACATTATGGAATTTTGTAAATCAGGGACCTTCGACATTGAAACTTGCAATTCAAGGACGTGAAATTGGAGATCATTATCTTCACAATGTGAATAACTCATATCCATGTTTCGAAATTGGCTTTTAGTCCTCAAGACTCCAAAAACACTTCTCCATCAACATAAACACCCTCCTGACTATCACTTGCGGGATACTCCTCATCAAGATACATCAAAAACTGATTCACACATCATCCTCATCATCAACACACATTATGTCTTCATCTATCTTTACCTCTTCCACTTCATTGAATTGAAATCTTATCTTTTCCTGAATTTCAACTTCTTCAAGATTGATGTCCAAGGTTGGTATATGGGTTGGTATGAGGTATTCGCTGAGCTGTAAAGCATGACTTCCTCTTCTGACCAACTCGACTATTATGCCAATTGTGTGCATCATCAAGAAAATAAAAAAACCAATCTAGATCCTCTTGAGGATCACACATGTCGTGATGACATGATGCATCTTGAAAACTCTGCATAACTTGATACAAGTCCCTGCACAACTTTCGCATGCAATACTTGACACAAACATCCACCACTTCTTTATATGAATTTATATGGAGATGAAAAGTTTTATGAATTTCTATTTCCATGGAGATTTTCATTTCCTAAAGTCACCCTTCACTTATGCATTTGAGATGTTTTGAAATGATTTTTTTGGCCTGCTAAACGCCTTAGTACCCATACGGTGAAGGTCATCTTATTCTAATTGCTTGACTTGTGTCCCTCAATGGGGCTTAAAAGTCTTGAAGAGAAAGCATTTTAGGTGCTATTTCTAAAAGATGCATTCACTTGTTTGACATATTCAAACAAAATTTAGAAAACAAATAGCTAGAAAATACATTCATAGGAGTTTGATCCCATGATATGAAGTCAGCAAACTTTCGTTTAAGATATTAATTGCAAACAATCATTTTATTTAAAATTTTGTAAAAAAATATTTCATTAAATTATTTAAGTATTTCTTATGCATATTAAATCTCTTTTTTAATAACATTAAAATATTTTTTAGTTTTAGTGTGACAATGTGTCTCTTTACTTTATTGTTTTTATTTTTATTTATTTTAATTTTATTTAGTATTGAAATGCTAATGTGGAGGCTTCATCTTATAGTTGAGACCCTCCTGTATAATTGATATGTATTATAACACAACTATATTATAACACATCAAGAATTCCATATGATTGTGGACGCTCATTTAAACTCACTCTCCTAAACTTTTACCCCCGCCTCAACTTTGAAGTTAGGGGGGCCTTAGTGCCTCCTCACTTTGTTTTTAAATGGTGAGTGGATTACATTATCAAAAGCAAACAAATACGATGTTTTGAAAGGATTTTTATTGTGGGCTACTTATTTGGTATTATATTAATTCGTTTGGATCAGCAAAGATGGTATTTAATTTTAATTCATCTGAAATGGTTAGGACCTTAATTTCCTTAATCTATCTTAATCCCTTTAATATGAATAGTTCAAGTTCAAGTAACTAGAAGTAAATTTTTTGCTTTAGTTTTTAATTCCATGGTCAATTTTTACTTGGTAAGCGAAAGGCCCACCACCTGTCGCCTGCAAAACTACGCATAGGAAGTTGGTTAGCGCAAGCAGTAAGTTTTTTTTTAGAACCACAAGTCTTGGGTTCTCCCACTCGTCCTCGCCAAGCAAATCACCGCTGCACAATACAAAGGCAACACACAGAGTTCAAGACTAAGGCCATTAACAGGAGCAAGGCGACAGGAAGGAGCATGCAGGGGCTAGGCTGGCTTGCCTTGCAGATGCAGAGACAATCCACATCTAGTAGTCAAGGTCTCCGGCCATCCCATTTATGCTTGCAGACAAACCTCGCTGCACAAACGCTTCACTCCACATAGGTTGCGATTCACTTTTCAAAGGTTTTTCATCTCGAGTTTCTTCACCTGCAAGTTTTGTTTTCTCTCGCCTCCCTCAGTATTGGCCATCACATCCTCAAATAACCCTTCTTCCCAACGCCCTGCTCTTGTTGAGCAACGTGTCCAAGAAGAGCAGGAGACATTAATTCACGGCAAAAACCATATAAACAAAGTTCATGCATGAAACAAAGCAGAGGAGAGACAGGAAGAGGGAGAGTCAGAGCTATGAAGATTATGCTTAATGTGAAAAGCAAGACCAAGATGCAATGCAATGTTTCCATGCGTGTTATTGAAACTTGTCTTGTGATTGGGATCTGCAGTTGCAGAAGAATGAGGATGGGATGAAAGGTTTGAAGTACTTCTCCCTCATGTGTGATGACTATCTCCACGGTACCGTCATGCAGCGGATAGCCAATGTTGGTGAGGCAGCATCGAACTAATGCAAGCGTATGAGCATGGGTGGTGGCGGGCAGCAAGTGACACCAACTTAAACTAAGAGAGGGTTCAATGCCAAGACAGCGAGATGACAAAATGACTTAAAAGCAGCGGTGGCATGGCAAAGCAGACTTCCTTCAGCCTAATTTTCTGTGAGGAGGATGCCATCCAGATTTGTCTCTGCTCACTCTATTGTTTCCACAGATGTGCATGTCCATGTTATTAGTCCCTGCTTAAATGTCTCGTTCCACAAGCAGGGACTTAAGTCTGTTGCCCCAACACTACTAAGAGAACTCACCAAGTAAAGATGCTATGCTTGAGGTCAAGAGGGTGAGGAAGAATTGAAAGAGCAAGAGGCTGAGGGGCGAACAAGAGATGATAGGACAAAAGGGACAAGGAGAGGTGAGAGGCCTGGATGATGGTTGAGTACTGCGCGCGCGAGAGAGAGAGAGAGAGAGAGAGAGAGAGAGAGAGAAGCTAATATTGATTAAAAGACAAGCCCGAAGTTCAAGGCTTGTGACGGTGGGCCTCAGGACTATATACACATGTACATTTAAGAAGCTCGTTCATGGGATCGACGGCGCGGAACTGAGGCGTGATCGGCGAGACGATCTGGATCGTCCATGTGGCGGGGCCGGGCTCGGGGTAGGAGGTAAACCCGGGCGTCGAATGACGGGACGACGTGGCGCCGGGCGGGTGACGTGGCCTCGGGACGTGGGTGAGATGGCGACGGATGATCCATGTCAGCAGGAATTATGACGGGGGGGAAATCCGACGGGATCACCCGCCATGATTTTGAAGTGGGGTGTGTCACCTCACCTCACCTCGGCAGTGAGGGGAGCTGCAGGTCGTCTCGCCATTCTCGACCGGGTTGCTTTCACTTTGCACCTTGTAGTACAGCCTGCAGGTCGTCCTGCCATTCTCGACTGGGTTGCGTTCAACATTGCCACCTCTGTTTTGGGGTTTGAGGGGGTGTTTCAGGGCGGCGCGCAGGTCTGTCCAGGGGGTTTCAAGGGCATCGCGGCAAGGGGGAGCTCTGTCCAGGATTGCGCAGAGATGGCGGGCAAGGCAAAGAAGGGAGGGAGGACGGGAATGAGGGGCGCCTACTCTACACCTCCGCCAAAGAAGCCTACTGGAAGGGTTGGGGGGGCAGCCAAAAAGCCGCCTGCGATGAGAGCCACGCGGTCGAGGGCGGGGCCAACGCTGGTTGAGGAGGTCAAAGAGGTGGGGGGGAGCTCCTTCTTGCAGTGTCTCAGCCCGATGTTGTTCCGGAGCCTTCGCTGGTCAAGATTGCTACTGTGACCGGGGAAAGGAAGAAGAAAGCGAGGAAAGGACCAAACAATGACGATGTTCCTCCATTGGCGGTTGTAGAACCGGAGCCATGCAAGCCTGCTGCTGTTGTGACCAAGGAAGGGAAGAAGGGGGCTTTAAAGGCCCAACAACCAGAACAAGTAAGACAGTTCCCGGGTTTACCTGTGAATGTCCGGGTTTATCTGTGGACGTTTGGGTTTATTTGTTCCAACGTGTGCAGGGTTTGAAGATTGCAACGCCTCAGGGCCAAGATGCTCCTCTGTCGGTGGATGTACCTCGAGAGGCGTGCCAAGGTGCTGCTTTAAAGAAAGGTCCAAAGGCCCCAAAGGCCCCAAAGGAGATCCAACACACAAAACAGGTAGGACTCTTTCTGTATAGATGCCCAAGTTTATCTGTCATTGCCCGAAGATTTTTGTGGTTTAAGGGAAATTTGTGCCTGCTGTTAAGTGTTCACATGTGCAGGGTTTGAAGAGGGCAACACCTTTGAAGATTGATGCTCCTCTGTCGGCGGATGTACCTCGAGAGCCGTTCCAAGGTGTTGCTTCAAAGAAGGCTCCAAAGGCCCCAAAGATTGCAACGCCTTTGAAGATTGCAATGCCACCGGGCCAAGATGCTTCTTTGTCGGCGGATGTACCTCGAGAGCAAGGCCAAGGCTCTGTTTTGAAGAAGGCCCCAAAGGTCCCAAAGGAGGCCCAACCAGCAAAACATGTAAGATTTGTGCAGGGTCAAGATGCTCCTCTGTCATCGGATGTACCTCGGGAGCCATGCCAAGATGCTAGTATGAAGAAGGCCCTGGCCCCAAAGGCCCCAAAGGAGATCCAACCAACAAAACAGGTAGGAGAAATGCCTGGGTTTATCTGTCAGTGCCCGAGTTGCCCGGGTTTATCTGTCAGTTAAGTGCTTAGGTGTTTAAGATGTTAAGTGCTTAGGTGTTTAAGATGTGCAGGGTTTGAATCTGGTTAAAGGATCGGGCACGTTGAAGGCTCAAAAAAGCGGCCAGTCAAAGGAGGTGAGCGGCACAGCGGACACCCGACCAGGGGCTCCAAAGGCTCCTAAGGCTACAAAGGAGGACCAACAAACTAAAATGGTAAGACTGTGCCCGGGTTTACCTGTCAGTGCTCGGGTATTGTGCAATTTTTTTGAAAATTGTGTCGGCTGTAATGTGTGCAGGATATAATTGTGCTTGAAGAATCAAGTCCCTTGAAGGTTCAAAAGAGTGGTCAAGCAAAGAAGTTGAGTGGCACAGCAGGCTCCGAGCCACCCAAGACACAGGTATGCAACAAACGGCCCTAGGCAGACTATTGCAATGAAAGTGTGCCTTGCAAGTGTTTTTGGTCCTTGCACCCGGGTTTATGTCTGAGTGCATTGTCATAGGTGAACAAGAGAAAGGCCAAGGCCGATGTGAAAGAGAAAGAAGGTACAACGGTCCCCGAGAAACAAAATGTGAAGAGGTTGAAGAGGATAAAAGAGGTGGAAGTCCGTGATCCCGTCGACCGAAAACTTGCTGTTGACGAGGTAAGCCCCTCAAGTGTTGTGCAAGAAGCCAATGAATTGTCTTTTTTTATCTTATGGTTTTCCTCTTCTTTGATAAAATGGTGAGGTAAAGGTGAAAGGGCACACGGGCAAGGGGCAGTTGGAGAAGGTGCCGGAGGTTAAGATTGTTGTAAAGAGGGATGGTGTGAAGAATAAGGCTAAAAAGCATGTGGAGACGGGGCAAGAGGATGAAGGGCCGGCGGATAAGGCTCTTGCCCTTGTCGGCTCTTCAAAGCGGCCCAAGCTTCAAGTAAAGAGAGCAAAACAATCAGGGGCAAGTTGTACTACCTCCACAACTGTGGTAAGAAGTCCCTAGGTTTATCTGTCACGGCATGGTGTGCAACTTTCTCTCTCTCTCTCTAGTATTCTTGTTGCCCGGGTTTATCTGTCACGGCATGGTGTGCAACTCTCTCTTTCTCTCTCTCTCTCTCTCTAGTATTCTTATTTCCCGGATTTATCTGTCACGGCATGGTGTGCAACTCTCTCTCTCTCTCTCTCTCTCTCTCTCTCTCTCTTTCTCTCTAGTATTCTTATTGCCCGGGTTTATCTGTCATGGCATGGTGTGCAACTCTCTCTCTCTCTCTCTGTCTACTATTGCCCGGGTTTACCTGTCTCACGGCATGGTGTGCAGCTCTCTCTTTCTCTCTCTCTCTCTCTCTAGTATTCTTATTGCCCGGGGTTACCTGTCACGGCATGGTGTGCAACTCTCTCTCTCTGCCTAGTATTTTTTATTGCCCGGGTTTATCTGTCACTGACTTGCTTTGCCTTTTGTATTGTATTGGATGTAGACGCCTTATGTTGTGGTTATCAATGGGGGTAAGTTGGTGAGGATTTGTCGGGATGAACCACCATGTGTGAGTCGGAACACTCTCATGGAGAAGCGATCACGGATGATTCAACACTTAAAGAAAGTACATGGGCTGGATGTCTTCATCCCTCAAAGTCTCGGAGGGCGGCCTCGAGGGTGTGTCAACAACGACGTGCCCAAGTCAAGTATACGAGATCAGGTACGGGTCCAACAACACTTTAAGGATGTGAGTCGAAAGTTTGCAGTAAATCGAAAGAGGATTGAGGAGAGAGCAAAGAATAGGGCAGCCCTCACTTGGGACGTTCTTCCGCACAAGGCTCAAAAGGCCATGAAGAAAGATACTTTTATCATGCAGTTTGTGGCCAACCACATGAAAACGATCGATCAAAGGGAAGAGGCAATGAAAAAGGAGATCAAGAGTCACGTGGAGGAAGGCTACGAATCTAGGGTAAGTTCTATGGTCATAGAAGCCAAATTTACTATTTTAATCGGGTTTGTGTTTTTGTAAGTGCCCGGGTTTATTGTATGTCTGAGTTTAAATTAATCTGTTTTAATGCAGCGCCGGATCAAAGTGGGGACCTTGATTGTTCGTAGTGACGAGGATAAAAGCAGCGGGGGGAGTGATGACGAGTCTAACCAGGATGGCAATGGGGATGATGATCCCGATTATGGTAGCGATGGGGATGCCGATGATGACGATGCTGGGAGTGACACAAGTGGTGGCGGTGATGACATAAGTGGTGGGAGTGACATAAGTGGTGCCGATGATGACGATGGTTGGGGTGACACAAGTGGTGGCGGTGATGACATAAGTGGTGGGAGTAACATCAGTGGTGGCGGTGATGACGATGGTGGGGGTGACATAAGTGGTGCCGGTGATGACGGTGAGGATGATGGGACTGATGACGGCGGTGGAAGTGGCAAAGGGGACAGTGAGGATGGCGTCCAAGATGTTAGTAGTGATGAGGATGAGGCGCAAGAGATTTTATCTTCACCTGCTTGAGATTGTTTTGAGTGACTATGTCGTTTGTATGATTTTGTTTCACATACTTATCAGCTCTAACATGGAATGTGAACTTTTCATTCTCTCCTCGGCTTTTGCTAGGTGGTTAAAACAATTTTGTGTTACAATTTTTTTGGGTTGACATGTTATCCACGTTTACATGTTCGGATGTTAAATTAAATCTGGGTTTATGGATTGCCTGGGTTGATATGTATAACGGGTTTACTTTATCGATTATCAAAATGCTGTTTGTATGAACTTGCATCACATACTCATCAGCTTTAGCATGCAATGTGTTAGCTTTCCCTTCTCTCTCTTGGCTTAAGCTATGAAATTAAGTTGCTTCATAGTTTGAATAGTGTGCCTTGGGTAGACATCCATGGTATGTGTGAAAGCTTGTGAAGTGCGTAGATTTTGTGGTTGTATTTGCAAGCTGTCATTCAAGTTGTATTTGCAATTAGTTGTGTTGTTTGGTATCATGGAAAATTTCACCATATGGTTTGAAAGCCTCTCTCTCTCTCTCTCTCTCTCTCTCTCTCTCTCACACACACACACACACACACACACACACACACACACACACACACACACACACACACACACACACACACACACACACACACACACACACACGAAAACTCATCCAATGTTTTATGAGGCCTCATCGTGTTTTATGTTTTGGTGCGTTAGTCATGCATTTTGTTTTCCTTGGACAAGTTTCTAAAAAAACATTGACATTGCCATTGTGCCTAAGCTATTAGTAGTGGTAGTAGTATTAGTGCTCGTAGTGAAAATCCACAATGATGATGGTAGAAAGAGGAAAGGAAGATGCTGCCAAGAGTATAAGACAATCATACTAGAAGGACAAATCTCTTCTTCACTTGCATCAAATACATTTCTACAACTAAACTATGTTGATAGTGTGTGTGTGTGTGTGTGTTTTTGAACCTAATTAGTCTAAAAATTTATTATTGTATAACTTAAATCTAACTATATAGACACTGCAATCTCTATCAAAGTTGAGAAAAACTATACACCTAATGGTTGCACAAGAAATACAATCCTAAGAGGGCATCGAGAATGAACTGCCACATAAACAGGTAGCCCATGGTGAATTAAAATAGGTATGGAATTAAGTGTATAAAGCAGAGGTATTGAAGATTATTTTAGGGAAGGTAATGAGTCAAAATTCTCCATCACAAGACAAGAAGTAGTGCCGATAGGTTGAGAAAAACCCAAAATAGGCATAAGGTTGATTGAAAGAAAAACAAAAAGCCTATCAAGTTGTACAAAGCAAGAATAGTCCACTCCTTTACCACCATAATAATAAGTTTAAAACTTGCCTTATTCAGGTGAAAAGAGATGGTAGGTGATTGAGAGGTCCAAGAATAGTACAAATAACCAAACATGGGATACAGATAAACCCGGGCAAAACAGCAAGACAAGAGGCAGATGTTTACTGCTCAGTTTCAGGTGAAAAGATATGGTAGGTGATTGAGAGGTCCAAAAATAGTACAAATAACCAAACATGGGATACAGATAAACCCGGGCAAAACAGCAAGGCAAGAGGAAGATGTTTACTGCAGGGTTTTACAAAAGTACAATTTGATGAGCTGATGCCAATACTCCATGCATGGTTTCCCCATCATTGAACTTCAGATCAAACAAACGCTCATCGTCATTGTTTGGTCCGCATACCACGAATGTAACAAGGCATTCATAAGCATCAGACCCATGAAACAACAAGGCTTGTCGGCCTATCAATGCTCCTAGCTTTTCTTGAGCTCTTAGCCGTGGAGTCATAGGCAACAATGCATTGCAAGTGTGGCATGTATCGAACCCCTTGTCCACCAAGAAAGTCTTTGTGCAACAATGATGAGAGTAAACCCGCCTTTGCAAAGCAAACCAAACTCTATTACGGCCCCTTTGATGCTTATGTCGCAAGGCACCCGTTTGTCTAGCAGGCCGTGTGGGCACTGTGATTTGCATATTTACTCCTTCTGGCCTAGGTTGGCCATGCCCAAGTCGAGTGGCAGTTACATGTGCCTGTACTTGTGTTACACTTCCCTTCTTTGGAAAATCGATCTCCATGGGTGCTCTTTGAGCAAAGAGGCCAACATATGCTGCTCGCACTTGCCCCACCAATGACAAGATCTTTGAGTCACTATATGATGGAATGCCCTCTTCAATGTTGTGCAAGAGTGGTTTTAGCTCGTCAATGCATTGGGTCAAAACTTGTGTTGGAGGAGGCTCTACATCGATGGTAGTACCCTCAAACTGTTCAGGATCGTGCTCCATGACTAGCTCTCGGGCTGTGTCAATGATGGGTAGAATATGGCTAATATGAGAAAAGAAGTCCCTTAAGATGAGTCGCATTCCATACAGATGCTTGCAGTTGCTAAACCAATCTGGGCAGTCACAATATGCCGACTGTATACTAACTTGATACCATGTCCCTGTGGATGACATGCTCAAGACCTTAAATAAGAGTGCAGCTTCATCGATAACTTGAATCGTCGATGGGTCATTTGCATATCTCCTTAAGATTTCTTCACCTCGTGCAAGTCTTGTGGTCTGCAGCCAATCATTTCCATAAATGTTGGGCTTTCCACAGTCAACTACACAAAATATACAGTGATCAGCTTCAGAAGCAATCTAGACACAGATAAACCCAGGCAACCATATAAACCTATACCATACTATAAACCCAGGCACAAATGCAAGTCTTCATGCAAACGAATAATCCTACTAGGCAGTCATAGAAAAACCCATTGCCTTTGCTTTGATTAATATGAAAAGAAAATATTATACCAATCTCTTGCTTCTGACGAAAGAACTTGATAGCAGTGCCACCCATTCGTGTCCCCGTGTTGGAGTCACCCACCAGGGCATGCAATAAATCCAAGGCTGATCGATTGATCCTTGCATCTAGAAGCGTGTATTTCACATACTGCCATAGTCGCTCGACCAAATTGGTAGTGTCCACATGCCCATGTGGAAATAAACGACCGTATTTTGGCCACATTCGTTGCCAGATGCATGTCTTTGCGGCCCAACCATTGCAGATATACCTTACAATATTAGGGTGGCCTTCACATTCTATCAAAAACTGGGCATACCAAGCCTCGAAGTTGTCCTCTGTACCACATTGCATTAGATTTTCCATTGATGCATATAGGGTTTCACGCATCTCCTTAGGAGCCTGCCAAAAAAGTGGGCAGGCATATCAAGAAACATATACGAGATAATCTATAGTTCACCCATATCAGCCCAGGTCCACACAGATAAGCTCTCACACAGAGAAAACCAAGGCACTGACAGATAAACCCAGGCACTAACAGATAAACCTCTAACATGAAAATAAACCCACGTACACATATACAAAACCATATTACAAACCTGTGGAAGCAAGTGCTCCACCCATGCTTTCTTGGTATGGAATCAACATAGGAAGACAGTACATGCAACTTGTTGAGTTGTCCCATCTTTGTCCACCTCCCAAAAAGATTGATCAGCATGAACAACTTTATTGATGGCCAATAATGAAGTCATACACTTGTCAATCACCAATGCTCGAGGGCGAATGTTGTTCATTCTGTGGAACACAAGCCTTAGTGTCACTTGCAAAGCAATGCTTTCTTTAGATGTTCCTACATCATGTGTGCATAACATAAACCACAAGGGTAAACCAATTCCATTTTGATTTGGCAATACGGCTGCATAGAGTGGCATCCCAAAAACATTTGTTTTCAATGTGGAGTCTATTGCCCAAGCATTGTTTGTTGAGAAACGCAAGCACATGCCGAGCATCCAATCATCCTGAATAATGAGTATGAATGGCCTTTCCATCTCATCGAAGGCATCCGGGTTGTAGGGTTGACAATAGAGAACTTTGTTTTGCTCTTTTAATTTTAGAGCCTCCTGGTACATTGAAGACCAGTCATCGCTTCCTAGCCTCCCTAAACAAAATCAGTCAATTAAACTCAAGTCTTAAATGAATCTGACAGATAAACCCAGTCAAAATGATAAATAAACCCAGGCACTACCCCAAAATAAACCCAGGCACCATGACAGATAAGCCCATACAAACCTATGAGTATCCCAGCAAGGAGACATTTAGGGCTTTATTTACCTTCGGATCGAAGCTGATATGCCATCATTTGAATTTCCTTTGGTATCATGAAGAATCTATGTGACACTTGCTCTATCAGCAATGCCATATTGAAGTGAAATAGCTCCTTGGAGACACTCATCTTTGCGACATGGCGACATGTTCCAACGTCAAACAAATCTTCCATGCATCGTTTCCTCATAGTAGGATGCACCGGCAAGTGATAAAGATCCTCACGTGATCCCGGCACATGACCTTTGTGCCCAACATGAACCCTTATCCTTACACTTTCCTTTATATCATAGACGCGTTGAATGACGATAGTAAACGGGCATCCACAGTTCTTTGATGTGCGCAGTCTTTGATGATCGTGGCCCTTTCTTCGTGCCTCCCCATTGCGATGACACACAAGTTGAATGAAGCCCCTCGACGACAATGATTGCTGCTCTACCAATCTATCCTTGTGCTTGATAGCAATAGCGTTGATCACATTTTAAATATCATCCATCAGCTTTGTATGTTCCTCAACACCACCTTCATCCTTGCCGGGACTCTTTTGTCTGTCTTGTAAACCCGGGCACTTTTCTGTGGAAGTGGTGTCATGGCTCTCCAATTCCCCCAACCTGGGCAACGATGCACAAACACATAAGCAAGTGGGATTCCATGCTGTCTAATACTTGTGCACCATGTACATGCAATGGATGCCATCGTTGCCCGCAAGCATAAATGGTCGTTTGAGTGGCATGCGGAAACAATGCTTTCCCAATCTTCTATACATGCAATCAACTTTCCATTCCCAATAACAAGACGCGAAGATCCACCTTGGTCAACCATTACGTGTAGTGAATCCCTCATTCTTGCCCATTTTTTCAAGTCTAGCACACCTCGCTTGTCATGGGCTTTGAGAGCACTTATGGTAATCATTTGGCCACTTTCGATAGAAGCTATCATAAGCGCGTATGTTTGTCTATCAAAAGCAAAGTACCTAGTTGATGCAAAAGCAAATGCATCCAAACACCCACTTTGATGCTCTCCAAAGAACTCTTCCACCTCATCCATATCACTTGAGTTTCCATCCGAAGCGCCAACTGCCCCTCCCTTGGACTCGTTCCAAGCACCATCAAGCTCCCCGAAGCTCTCATTGCCTTTTAGCTGCAAGAGCAACCCATTCAGATCCCACCCCCAAGGCCCCCCAACCGCTGCCCCTCCACTGGCGGAGGCGTGCATCTTCGTCAACACAAAACACCCACCTGTGCCCCCCGTTCAGAAGCCCGGGTTTACCCCTACACCTGCTCTGTTGCATGACCTTCCCCAATTCAGATATGAAACTGACCCGCCACCCCACCACCCCACCTTGCATGAAGAAATCCCTTTCGGCGCCCTAACTGACAATCATTGTCCGCGCACGGAAAGCTGCCCCGACCACCCACCTGCCCCTTTATCCACGTGGCACCTCATCGCCCGAGGCCACGTCACCCGCCCGGTGCCACGTCGTCCCGCCATTTGGCGCCCGGGTTTACCTCCTACCCCGAGCCCGGCCCCGCCACGCGGACGATCTAGATCGTCTCGCCGATCCCGCCTCAGTTCCGCACCGTCGATCCCATGAACGAGCTTCTTAAATGTACATGTGTATATAATCCTGAGGGACTACGGGCGAGCACAAACATGAAGATGAGTTTCTGATGGTAAAGATGAATACACATCATCAACATTCTGACAATTTTTCGGTGGTGATGATAATGATGATGCATCGCTTTGATTATTCCTGATCCACATGTCAGAGATGGAGAGAACGTAGGACGTATCCCTCAGCACCATTTCAATTAAATAAAAGTTGTCTTTGATACCAAATCTTAGGGCCCTTCTGCAACCACAAGCTCTCTACCTCAATACACAAGACAAGGGGCTCCTCTTGAGCCCTAAAGCAACACAAAGGCAGGGTAAAGGGGCCAACTTAAGGCCGCCTAAGCGGCATGGAAGATTGCAAAAAATTGCTGCACCAAACTAATCATGCAATGGCACAATAGAAGGCCCGTGCTCATTGCTACGACCAACAAAAAGCTCAATGTGAGCAGCTCATCATCGACGTCGTAGAACAGCAAAACATCTTCTATGTGTAACAAAAATGGCCGTGCAAAGCAAGCCGCTGCAGGGTGAGAAGCGAGCCAATGGGACAGCAAGGCTCAATCTCGCAATCCTATGAAAGAGGTTTGACCTCAGTCAGGCTAACCACAACAACACTGGCTGCTTGATGGCTCATGACTGGTTTGTTTCCGTCTTGCTCATTGGGGTAGTCGTGCCCCTCTTTCAGGGGGCGGATTTTTAATGGACCCTTTACCCTAGGTCTATAATGCATCTCAACTTGTAGAGCAAGTATAGGGCTCTACAACCAAAACGAAAGAGAACAAGATCTTTCTAGGTCGTACCAAAAGAAACCACAATTGACGTACATACGAGGGGTTGCACGACTCGTAAAAAAACCAGGATAAGTCTCAAGACCACAAATAAATCATCATGA
Organism: Adiantum capillus-veneris; assembly: GCF_014529385.1. NCBI lineage: Eukaryota > Viridiplantae > Streptophyta > Polypodiopsida > Polypodiales > Pteridaceae > Adiantum > Adiantum capillus-veneris. The sequence continues at coordinate 114,112,003 of NC_140956.1, read as the reverse complement.
AGTGGCTCAATGGAGGCCAAGTGGCTTAGCAACCACAAGCCCATTGAGGGTGCTCACATGACACCTTGCTAGTGTATAGATCTGACCAAAAACCAAACCTTGCAAAACTCATCCCTACTGTGCATAACTTGATATGAACCGCAACCCACTGCTCGTAAAAACTTGTGAATAATTTTACTTGTTGCTAAACTGTACTCAGCCCAAAAAAAGACGAGAACAAGCCCACCTTGGAGTTAATACTGATCAGAGAGAGAGAGAGAGAGAGAGAGAGAGAGAGAGAGAGAGAGAGAGAGAGAGAGAGAGAGAGAGAGAGAGAGAGAGAGAGAGAGAGAGAGAGAGAGAGAGAGAGAGAGAGAGAGAGAAGCTAATACTAATCAAAAGACAAGTCCCGAGTTCAAGGCTTGTGACTGCTGGCGAGCACAAACATGAAGGCAAGTTTTTGACGGTAAAGATAAAGACACATTGACATATTAACAATTTGCAGGTAATGATGATGATGATGCATCGCTTTGATTTAAAGTGGTACTGCTCGTTCACATGTGTGATTTGAGGAGGAATGTATGCGATCACAATTATCTTTTGTAGGGTTTGGAGTTCGTGGGCGACCTTCCATGGAGCCACATGTTAGAGGTGGCAAGAACGTAAGACGTATCCCTCAATACCATTACATTCAAATAAAAGCTGGCTCTGACTCCAAATCTAGGGTCCTTGTGCAACCACCAGCTTTATACATCAATACACAAGACAAGGTGCTCATGTTGAGCCTTGGAGCAGCACAAAGGCCAATTCTATAGTGGCCAGCTCCTCACCTAATAAGTTGCTACAAAAGGGTAGAAAAAAGAGAGGGTTTACACACCTCAATGTGTAGAGCCCGCATAGGGCTCTACAATGAAAAAATAATGAGAACAAGAGCTTCGTAGCTCATATAAAAAAAAACACAACTGGGGTATATATGAAGGGTTCGACCGCTGGCAAAGAAACCAATAGATGTCTCAAGACCACAAAGAAATCAACACACTCTGGCTTAATCATTATGGAAAATTTGGACTCTCAAAGGGGCCCTATAAGGAGGTTTGACTTTGCCTCTCTTGTCCAAAGTGGGCAACCCGGTGAGGTACATAAACGATTTGTTAAAACCCTATCAGCATATCATTGGAAAGATCTTAGAAATTAGGTTCTAAATCCCCAAACTCCAACAAATTTGGAGTTGATTTCTAGAAGTTATGACCTCCCCACTGAAGCTAAAATGTGGGGAGAGATTCCATTTATAAGACGAAATTGTAACATAAAAAAATGGAATCTTCTAGAATATAAAGAATCTGATGCCATGCTATATATGAATGGATAGATCTCGATGAGTATATTTTAAATCCAAAAGTTTCGACAAGATTTGATTTCATTTGTAAATTTTTTACCATGCGCCCATTTTGAACAAGAGAGAGAAAGTCAAAGTCCTTATAGGGCCCATTTGAAAGTCCAATATTTTCTAATAGGAGACCAGACAGCTTAGCAACCACAAGCCCATTGAGGGCACTCGTACGACATTCAGGTATGTACAAATGTGACCAAAACCTAGCTTGCAAAGACCTTGCAAAACTCAGCCTTGCTACATATAACCTAATCTTACCACAACCCATTGCAGGTGATAAAACAGATCACAAAGCGGTGTGAGAGATCTACTATAAGAAAGGGAGTTGAATGCCTTTGGAATAGCCACACATCAACAAGCATTTGTGAAGAGAGAAAGAATTGGGCACACAGGTATCACCGCAAGTGTTACCGCGGCTCTCATCTCGCGAAAAACTCCGTGGGTATACGCACGGGTATGTAGTTTAATATTGCTACAAAAATTGCCCCACTCATAGCCTCGGTGATAGCCGCGTGTATACCCTATACGCAAGTTATTAAAAAAATATCCAAGGGTCTCGGATGATTCAAGTACCCATATGTGAAGACTTTGCATCGTCAAAAGATCCTTGGATATAATTTTTTTACATAGATATCACATCTATTTCTTATTTGAGATTTAACAATATCAAACAGTTTTTGAAACACTAAAAACTTAAAAGCAATTTATTGAAAATTTTTTTTATTGGTATCGAGAGTTTGCAAAATGTATACAAGGCCTTTTAGCCAGGCATAAAAGTGAAATATTTACAAGGGTTCTTGGTCAGCCGTTCATAATGTGAGGGGATATGTTGTACGAGCGCTCTCGGTCGGGCGTTCAAAATGTGAGGGGATTGTGTTAGTAAGTTAGTGACCCTCACCGTCACCCTGGCTGCCCTCATCGTCATTGCCCTCATTAGGGCCACCTCTCGAGTCTACAAAAATAACAAAGCAAACCACATAATTAGTAAACATTAAAATAAGTAAACAACAAAATAATCAATTAGTTAGGCTAACTTCGTACTTGTGTAGTGGTCAAGGTGTCAATGAGAGCGTCGAACTGTGCTTGATGAATGTGGCCTTGTTGAAGCATCCATAGGTAGGTATTTTATTCATCATTGTGTTTTTGATACTTCACCACCTCCCTTGACACTCAATGTCTTATGATGTTTTCCTGCCTATTAAGCATTATTTATATTAGTTTACATCAAGATTATGGTTCGAATAAAAACAAAAAACGTTACTTACCACTTAGTCCTTCTAGATGTCCTTTCTGCCAGAACCCCAACTGTGAGCTTGTTATCTTGCCCTTGCTTGCCTCTGTTGAGGATGGTCGACTCCACTATCCCTCTCTTGGAGGCAAACTCCCACTCTATATCATGCATATTGGCACCCTTTTTTTGGAGATTGGGATGTTGCGTTGTTGTTTCGTGGCGTTGCGAACGATGGAACGTTTATTACGAAGGAAGGTGTTGATAAAACCTTCCATCCACTGCGTGGTAAAAGATTGGCCTTGGGGATTAGGAAATCATGACTGCATTGTATCAATATAATTTAGGTACTAAGGATCTTTTTGCTTGCAGTCGATGAAGAAATTAGTGTAGGCAGAATGGATCAAGCTCTTCAAGTGATTGTGGAAGAGCTTGCCATTGTTTATGCTAAGGTCGGGGGTGTTGTCCTAATGACACCTATAGTATATGCCATCATCATCGGCATCTCGAACGTCCACATCAAAACTGTACCCCAGATCAGGCAAGTTAGTGGAAGATCCTCCCCCACCTCCTCCTAAGCAAGCATCAAAACAAGAGCCTCCCCCTAATCCTCGTCTCCGTTGGCTGTAAGTGGACCCTCGTCAGCCCCCAGAGCCACATGAACTATATCGCTCACTCTTCCCTAAAGAAGATCAACGACCACGAGTGCTAGCATGGCATGGTGGTCGTAGCGGGGAGGGTTGATGCAAGGGAATTATAGAAGAGGGTCCCGAGGGAAATGGTGAAGGAAATGTAGTAGAGGGGGCCAAGGGAAAGGGTCAAGGAAATGGAGTGGGGGGTGCCGAGGGAAAGGGTGAAGGAAAGGTAGTGGAGTCCTGCAAGCATGAGCGAGGGTGAGAGGGAAATCCCATACTGGGACACCTGATGTGGTGTATATGAAGAAGATCTCTTGCAAAGCTCGCTCATACTCTTGCCACATGAACAAGAATGAGGCTATGTGGCATAGGGACCAAATGAGGAGGAGGACATGGAGAGGAGTGGTCATAGGGATTGGATCCCACGGTTGTCCTAAAAGAGCGGAAGAAGTATTTGTCTTTCCCGGCCATGTCACAACTCAAAAAGAGAACTCAAATACAACCTAGACATACTAAATGGGCAGCCCATTGCATGCAAATAGGCATGCCAAAATCCCTCTAATAGAGGGGATATAGCCATGCCATAATCTAGGGGTTTTGGGCAGCCCATTTCGCCCCTCTATTAGAGGGGTTTTGGCATGCCTGTTTGCATGTAATGGGCAACCCAAACATGCTACCCACCATTGAAGGGGGTGAGAAAAATAGGGCCAAAAAAACATGAGCATGGGGGACAATTCATGGGCTCATATGAGCCTATAACTAGACCAATTTAAGGCAGGAGATTGGGCCCTTTATTAGAGGGATTTAATTAGCTGCCCATTGCATGTGATTAGGCATGCAAAAAGCCTTCTAATAGTGAAGCCAAACTCATGCCATTTGTCCCCTCTATTAGAGAGGTTATGGCATGCCTATTTTCATGCAATGTGCTGCTTGTTTGGGAGCCCATTGCATGAAAATAGACATTTCAAAACCCCTCTAATAGAGGGGACAAACTCATACCCAAAACTATGGGTTTTGGGATGAGTTTGGCCCCTCTAGTAGAGAGGTTTTGGGCTACCATTTTACCCCTCTATTAGAGAGTTTTTGGCATGCCTATTTTCATGCAATGGACTGCCATCTTGGGAGCCCATCACATGAAAATAGGCATGCCAAAACCCGTCTAATAGAGGGGCCAAACTCATGCCCAAAACTAGATACCCAGGGCCTGTTTTTTTTTCTAAATATTGAATCACTTCCCCCTTCTTTTTGCCGACCTACTCTCCCTCCACTTCTTTTAAGAAGAATTTCATAGTTGATTTTAATCACTCTCATTTTTTATCTTTAATCTCTTGTTTTCGTTCCCTCCCTCCCCTCTCGCATTTTGAAGATGCAAGCACCAACGTGGGACGAAGATGGACCAGACAATGCGGTGGAATGTGATCAATGGTTGAATGACAGGTTGTTGTGTCCATGCGAGCATTGCAAAAGGGCCATTCCTAGTCTCCAATGAGTCTATTTCAAGCATGTCAAGGACTATGGAATGTGGTACAATCCACGAACAAAAAAACGGATATTCGCAAACTTTTGCACATGGATACCGCTCCTCAGTGGAGTGTTGTGGGAGGAGGATCTCGAGCAAGGAAGTCAGAGAGACTATTGCAAGAAAATAGTTTTTTCCCACCACCAACAATGGGTGAGAGTTCGAGATCCAGTGCAGGTGATTATGCGGAGGAGGAGATGACATATCTACCGCACCAGATGGAGGAGGATACAGATATGGAGAATTTGGTTGCTAAGCTTCTCGCTCTCGCGAGGAGGGTCCATGTGACAATGAAGATTGTGGATGCAAAGAGACTGCACAAAAGGATGAGGATACTCTTTTGGTTGCAAGCAGGACACCTATATATCCCAGACCTTCGTTCTCTATTCTTCATGCTTTGATAGAGATTTTGAATCTACAGGTCATGTGCAATGAGAAATACAAGCATTGATTGTCCTTTAAGGTTAAGCAAACCTAGATTTTTGCAACCTGTTTTCAAAGCTAATAGATAAATAAACTTTGCAACTAATGGTTAAATAAACTTTGATTTTTGTAGCCTGTTATCAAAGCTACTTCCAAAGGGTCATAGGATGCCACAATATAGACACACTGCTTGTAAATCTCCCATAAATCTGTTAATGTGATAGGTATGAACTACAAAAAGATACATGCATGTGTCTATGATTTCATTGGGTGAAAGCATGTTTAGGTGGTCCAAAAAGGGCTATCTTGGACACTTCTTTTTAAAGTAGTTTTTGGGAACTTTTGAGTCTAGATTTGTTTTTTGGGGGAGGAAACTCAATGATAAGTAATGAAGATGGGGGGAATTTTTTTAAGTAGAGGGGTATGCATTTTTTACCATCCCCGGTAGTTCTTGGACATGTTGGATGTATGAGCACCCCCTTTGTGATCTCCTTCTATGCATGGTGGTTAGCACAAAGCTACAGGTTTAGGGCATTCTCTGTGCGCGGTTTTTGCATAGAGCAGCGTGCCTTTCTCTCCTTATATGTGTGGTGTTTCTGCAACACATTCCCTTTGTTTCCCTTGCGTGTGATTCTTTACTATGTGTGCTTAGTTCTCCATCTCTCTCTCTCTCTCGATATTTTATATATATATATAATAGAGAGAGAGAGAGAGAGAGAGAGAGAGAGAGAGAGAGAGAGAGAGAGAGAGAGATAGGATGGAGCCTTCTTGCCAGTTAGGTTGTGAGTGTCTATGACATTTTTGGTCTTGTTGATGCATGGGTTCTTCATGATGTATGTTCATGCGTTGAGCTCTTTTTCTTCAGGTTTGCTTGATCCGGCTCCGTGCCCACCAGTACAAAGTCGAGTAGAATTTCTCGAGGAATTCACAGGATGTTACGCAATTACTGGGTGGCAAAGAAAAGGGAACAAAGAGAGAGGCAAATCAAGAGACACTTTGTGTTGAAAAGCGGAAAGATGTCCAACTCGATGAGAAGCCAAAAAGGAAGATTCTTCGTGCCATGTCAAGGTGTTGGTAAGAGCACACGCAAGGATTAACAACAAAAATCCAAGGAGAGATTTTTGAACAGTTACTCTAGCAACCAGTATTTTGCAACCTGCAGAACTCGGCACATTCTATACAAAGAGCAGTACTTTCCAACATGCACAACACCTTGTAAGAAGTCAAGGTCCCGCACTCAGCCATGAAATTTCTTTTCAAGAGGGCAATAGTGATGGAATGCATTAATTTGAGAGATAAAGTAGATGCACCTCCCTTTATGGATAGAGCACTTGCAATATCATTGGGCATACATAGAATAAACATCGGTTTTTCCAATGCACGACTTCATTTAGAGGATGAGAATAGTCCTTTTCCAGTCTTATCATGTCAACGGCAAGCTCATCGTTCTACAAACATCACAGAGGAAATTAAGGAGCTTGTGTTTGGTTTTCGGATAGCAGAGAGCCGTGTCTCTCCAAATAAGAAGGACATATGCCAAAGGCGTATCGGTAGAAACACTGCTCTCATGCATCCATTGCATTTGATGGATCAACCTCAGGTATTATGAACTATGCACTAATACTTTGTCAAACTATAACAACTGTCAAACTGTAAAAAACCACTTTGAAGTAGTATATTGAGCCGTGTTCACCACTGTCAAATTGTAAAAAACCCCTTCCAAGTAATATATTGACCAATTTTCACCACTGTCAAGCTATCACAATCACAATCAAATGGTAAAAACCATTGCCAAGTAGTATAATGACCACTGTTCGCCACTTTTAAGCTGTCTGAACCACTTTCAAACTATAAAAAACCTCTGAAAATTGAGAAAACAATTGAAAAGTGGTTTAATCTCCCTTCAAGTACTTTGCAAAGCAGTTTAAGTACTGATAGTGATTTGAAGTACCTAAAAAATGCTTTCAACCCCCTTCAAGTGGAAGCTTGTACTTTGCATGTGCTAAAATAGTTTGTCACTACCTTAAAGTATTTTAAAAACCAGTTGCAATCTGCCAAGTGCTAAGGTGAGCACCTACGTAAGCACTTGGAAGTTTTCAAACCACTTGAAGGTGATTGAAAGTGAAAAACAAACCACTTGAAAGTGGTTTAATGAACACTTTTAATCTTTTTTAGGTGGTTTGAAATCTGCCAATTGCTTGGGTGAGAACCTTGAATATTTCAAACCACTTGAAGATGATTGAAAGTGGTTTGACGACCCTTTTCAATCGCCTTTAGGTGGGTTTAAGTGCTTCAGGTGGTTTGAAATCTTCCAAGTGCTTAGGTGAGAACCTATATAAGTATTTGGAAGATTTTAAACCACCTAAAGGTGATTGAAAGTGGTAAACAAACCACTTGAAAGTGGTTTGATAAATTTTTTCAATCACCCGAAGGTGGTTTAAAGTGCTTCAAGTGGTTTCAAATAGTTCTTCAAAGCCACTTTCAAACATCAAAAACCACTTCTAAGTGGTAAATGTTCCTCTTGAGTGCTTTTACAAACCCAAGATTTGGGTATTATCCAACTGAAGGTGATTGAAAGTGGTAAACAAACCACTTGAAAGTGGTAAAAAAACCACTTCAAAGTGGTTAAATGACCACTTTCAATCACCTCTATAGGTGGTTTAAAGTGCTTAGGTGAGAACCTATGTAAGCACTTGGAAGATTTTAAACCACCTGAAGGTGATTGAAAGTGGTAAACAACATTTGAGAGCCTCACGACACTATGGGAGTCCTTTTTGTGTCCTAAACTAGAAAATTCCATGTTTCATTTACACATCTGCTTGATGGGAAGATGTGATCAGTGTGATGCCAAACAAATCACATGTTGTCTTCTTGAAGTACACAATGACAACTTTCAGGTGTCTACAAATGTTTTTGTTGGTGTGGAGACACAATCTATAGATGAAGATGGCCAGCACCAGAAAAGAAAAGATCTTGTTATTTAGCAGATTGGGTTCTCCACTTCCATTTCATTCATGAAAGACAAGCTGACCAAGTTTATCAAACATAACTACATCTACAGATGTCTGGCCAACCAATTCAAAGAGTGTCTACAGAGTTTTCCAAGTAATGCCGTTGTCTCTGTCATCGACTTTGCAAAAAATTACAGTTTTAAAATTCAAAATGAGATCCAATCCATGCACTGTTATTCTAGTTAGGTGAGAATTTTGGTCCACATCTACTATGTGCACTCGACAATGGGCGACATCATAAAAATTCTCCATTTTTATACATCACATGACAATGTGCATGACACATTGTTCGTTCAACACTACTTTCTTTTGCATGACCAGGGTTTTTCTTTAAAGCGAAACTAGGTATGGTCTGATGGTGCAGCATCAAACTTCAAAGCACGATGGCCTTTCTTCTTTGTTGCAAGGTTTTCTCATCTTATTGAGCTTGAGATGATGCACAACTAATTTGGGTCAGTTCGCGGAAAAGGTGAACATGACGATGCATGCGCGGTCATAAAGAGGGCATTAACCAATGAGCAATTGAAGGTGGATGGACACCCCGTGTATAATGTAGCAACAATGATCAATTACCTCACCCTAATGAACAATAGGAAAGACGAACAAGGTCAATAGGGTCTTTTGGGAAATCAAGGTGGGTGATGTGCTGAGAGAATATAGAATGGGATTGCAAGAAAATAGTGGATCACGTTTGATGCATTGTGTGAATGGTTTCTTTTCTACAAATACGATTGCACTGATATGTAGAAATATTTGTCCTACTTCTGTCATGCTTGTGTGAATGGTCAATGGAGAAGATGTGCAAACAAAGGTCCTGTAGAAGCATGGTAGTACTTAAGGAAGTGACGAGGAGATTGATGCACTATGTATGCTGGTCATCATGATGATTTGAGCGACGCCTTATGAGTTGGAGATAGATTTGCAGTCAACACTGAGGAGGAAGACTCTGATTTTTATATACTAAGGTGTTGTAAGGAGAAGAGGCTATCCATCGCAATTCAAAAGAATGTGTGGTACAGTCAGATACAGAAGAACTCCTACTCTATTGATGGGAATTTTTACGATAAAGTCGAGGGACGCTCCGATCGATATGTGTTATTAGATGATAGGCCTCCTGCTTCCATGTACTCACACCTAGTTCGATGCCTTAAGTTCCCCTTGTACCCTAAGAGAAATGAGCCTAATGTCTACACTTTGAGTGACACCATGTATGAGCACATCTACAATAGCATGCCTCTGAAGCCTATTTAAAACACATTGATCTTATAAAGTATAAGTGGGTACCGCTTTCTTGTATTTGTTACTCACAAAAACCTATGTTCCTCATCCAAAAGCTGAAGCGTTTCTTGCACTTTTTCATTTTTTCGAGTACATGTAGCTTTTTTCCATCCACTTGCAAGTGCTTCAAACTACCTTCAACTAGATTTTACAAAAATATATGGCCCTTTAAGCCACCCAAAAGTTGTCAAGACACCCTTATATACGTAGTTTCAATATCATTGACCACCTACAAGTGCTATCTAAACCACTAGCAAGTGGTTCAGAACCTTTTCCAAACCACTTTCAAAGCAAGTGCAAGTGGAGGAGAAGACCTAGCAAGTGATCTAGAAGGCCTTTGCAAGTGCTTTAGAACCACTTGCTTGTATACATAGCTTTGATCTCATAGACCACTTGCAAGTGCTATATAAACCACTAGCAACTGGTTTATATAGCACTAGCAAATGGTTTTGAACCACTATCAAATGCTATCTAAAACCACTAGCAAGTGGTTTTGAACCACTATCAAGTGCTATCTAAACCACTAGCAAGTGGTTCTAAACCACTATCAAGTGCTTTCTTAGCCACTACCAATTGGTTTTGAACGACTAGCAAGTGCTATCTTAACCACTGCAAGTGGTTCTAAACCACTGGCAAGTTGTTCTTAATAATTGGCAAGTGGTTCAGAACCACCTGCAAGTGCTATCTGAACCACTAGCAAGTGGTTCTTAACTACTGGCAAAAGGCTATCTTAATAGCTGCAAGTGGTTCTGAACCACTGGCAAGAGGTTCTTACCCACTGTCAAGTGGTTCAAAACCACTGGCAAGTGCTATCCTAACCACTAGAAAAAGGTTTAGAACCACTGGCAAGTGTTATCTTAACCACTATCAAGTGGATTAGAACCACTTTCAAAGTGCTTGCAAGTGGAATAGAAGACCTAGCAAGTGGTCCAGAAGGCCTTTGAAAGTGGTTCAAAACCTCTTTCAAGTGGTTCTTAACCACTTGGTAGTGGCTACCAATTTACATAATGCAAATGGTTTTCAACCACTTGCATGTGGTCCACAGTTCACAAGTGGTATAGCTTGCACTTTTGCCCATTAACCACTGATTTTTATCTTCTACAAAAGCCCTAAGAAAAACTACTAAAAAAATTTAAAATCAACTTATAATAAGATCTTGCAAGGCACACAACAAAAAGGTTGATTGAATAGAAAATCATGTTGATACATTAGAAATCGGTATAGAATTCCGCAATACAATGTCCGTTTTTCCCATCTTACAAAACAAAATAAGTCGTGATCATCACGAGTTACACTATCAAACTCATCATGGGTATCTATATACATGATCACATGTACACAACTCTTAAGATTTCCGTTGAGATCGGAGATCAGAAGGCGGCCTTTTATAACGTGGTTGTGGAGGTGATGGAGGTAGCGCTTTGCCTTTCCCGCTTGATAATTTTTCCCTCACAGATTCAACATTTTGAAGAGTCTGCCACCTTCTTCTTCTAGCATCCAGTTTACAAGCAATGATCAACTCCGATCAATTTTTTGTTTCCTTCCACTCATGGGAAAATGGAAAAACTTCATGATGCATAATTTTCTCCCATTGGTCTTCTGTCTGGTCCTCTAGAGAAGGCAAGATAACATAGGATTCTTCGTCGTTCAAGCACCACTTGGGATAATTGTTATCTAGCAAGAGGGTGTTATCTTTGTTGAATTGTGGAAACTCTTTCCAAAAAGTGTCCAAGACTAGAAAGAGCATTTGTTCCCCTTGCTCATCAAGCCATGAGCTTCTAATGCATGCCTCCTTTGAAATCCATCCATTCAAGCACCTGTAGGCCTAAGGTAAACACAATTCTAACCTCTTTCTAGGTCTCGGTAGGGGCTTGCATTTGAGACGTACACTTTAACAATCTGGCTAGCCCCAAGAACAAACCACTCTACAAAATGGTACACATGGTGGTTTAGATTATTGTCCTGCTTCACCTTCCGAAAGTGCAACATGTTCACATTAGGCGGGCTTTCCCTCTCTCTTGTCGTGAGTGACAATAAGCAGATCATTATTTTTAATGATCAAGGCAGGCCTATTATCCTCCCAAAGGTGAGGGACACGAAACTGAGTTACTAGGGGTGCTTCCCGATCAAAGTGCCCCAAGTCTTCTTGGGCACAATGCCGGTGCCCAACATTACCAAGCACTTGTATTGTTACTACAACGCCCAAAAGACCACACCTAGTAAATTGTAGTGAAGATTGACACCATGAGACAAAAAATATATCTTATATTCAAAATAAGTAGATAGCACAAAAAGCACATGGAACTTAAAGTTTGCAATGTGCACGGATTTTGGGGGTCTTGATTAGTATTTTTCTTCGGATTTGGATGAAGCACTCCTTCCTCCTGTTGTCACTTGCATTTCTTCCTCAGGGTATCTGCAATTACTATAGTAATGTCTCTTTATCCTTTGCATCCTCCACTATTTCCGCGCTTTCCAATTCTAGGATCACAATAAGGTTTAGGAAAAAAAAAACGAAACCTGCTCAAAAAAAAATGAAACACTACATACATGCACTTCATTACCTTCTTGGTTTTCGGTTGAGAGCTTGCTGGAGTCATGTCCAATGGTTTCTTTGCCATGGTTCTCAACCACAAAGCGTTCAAACTTGGGGTCCTTCACTCTATCCCCACTTCATCCAAGAGCCTTGCCATGCTGAAAACCCTAAGATAGCTCTATGTTGTTCTCGTCAAGTTCTAACCCTTCTGTATTGTTCTCGTCAAGTTCAAGTAGACAAGAACTTTTATCAGTATTGGTTTCTGTGAAGAAAAAAATCATGTTAAGGGACTTATCTGATGACTAGTGGATTTGATCCGAGTAAAGTGAACCCACCCTCCGGCTCTCTGTACTCAATTCCGAGTGCCAAGAACTTGGCAATTTCTGGAATCTTTACTGTGCACAATGGGTGAGTGCACTCTGCTATATTGCCGCATAGAACTGCAAAGCAAAATGGGTGACATTTGTGTTGACATTCTAACAAGAAGACCATTGCCATGTGGTTAGCTGAGAGGGGTTTCTCACATGCAACACAGTCACCCCCAATACACACAAACGATTTCAAAATAGAGGCTTTAGTCGGCGGTGAAGGGACAATGATGCCTCTACCCTTTTTCTGGATATATTGGATGGTTTTATCCATAAATGATCTTCAAGACATCAAGGTTTCTAATTTAAATTTTAAAGACATATTCCTTTTCTTCCAACCATAGCATAAACAACAACGGAGAGTAAGATCATTTAATGCTTGGATGGACTTAAGTGCACAAGCTTGAATGCTTCTATTCAACTTCTTCTAAAGAATTCAAAGCAAATTAAAAAATGATTGATAAATCTTATCAAAACACTTTCTAGGCATTTCTAAGCGCTTTCCAACAACTTGTTTAGCACTTTTTAACCATCGATTGAGCACCATTGAGCACTTTAGGGCACTTTCTAACCACCTGGTCACCACTTTCTAAGCACCTAGTTACCACTTTCTTGGGAACATAAAGCATTTCAAATCACTTTCTAACAACCGATTTAGCACCATTGAGCACTTCAAAGCACTTTCTTACCACCAAGTCACCACTTTGTACTCCTTGTGAGAAGAGCAAGTGCTTCAAAGTGCAAATTGGTTCCTTGAAAGCACTTTGAAGTACTTTCTAAGCACCGTTCAACATTGTGGAGCACTTCAAAGCAGTCTCTTCACTCAATCCTTACCATTTGGTCTAAACTTCATAACCACCTAGTAGGCAGTTAAGAGCTATGTCAAAGTACTCCAAAGTACTTTCAAGGACCCTTTCAACACTTTCTCACCAGTTTTTGACCACCTATTAATCCATTTCAAGAATATTGTAGGGACCATTGAGCACTTCCGAGCACTTTCAAAGCACTTGGTTACCACTTTCTTAGCACCAAAAAGAATTTCAAATCACTTTCTGACCACCTATTGAGAAACAGTGAGCACTTCAAAGCACTTTCTTACCACCTAGTCACCACTTTTACTCCTTGTGAGCAGTTAAAGTGATCCAGGATGCAGATTATTTCCTTGAAAGCACTTTGAAGTACTTTCTAAGCGCCATTCAGTATTGTGGAGCACTTCAAAGTAGTCTCTTCACTCGATCCTTTCCACGTGGTCGAAACTTTATAACCACCATTTAAATAGTATAGAGCTATGTCAAAGCACTTCAAAGTACATTCAAGGACCCTTTCAACAATTTCAAGCACTTTCTCACCACTTTTTGACCACATGTTAAGCACTTTCAAGCATATTGTAGGCACCATTGAGTATTTCAGAGCACTTTCTAACCACCTTGTTACCACTTTCTTTGCACCATATAAAGCATTCCAAATCACTTTCTAACCACCTTCTAAGAAAAATTGAGCACTTCAAAGCACTTCCTTTCTTACCATCTAGTCACCACTATGTGCTCCTTGTGAGGATTTTAAGTGCTTCAAAGTTCTGATTGCTTCGTTGAAGGCACTTTGAAGTACTTTCTAAGCACCATTCAACATTGTGGAGCACTTCAAAGCAGTCTCTTCACTCAGTCCTTACCACTTGGTAAAAACTTGATAACCATCTAGCTATATCAAAGTACTTTGAAGGACCCTTTCAGCACTTTGAAACACTTTCTTATTATATATCAAGCATATTGTAGGTACCATTGAGAACTTCAAAGCACTTTTAGGTGCTTTTAAGGCATTTGTAAGCACTTTCTAGGCACCAGTGAGCACTATGAAGCTTTTTCTAAGCACTTTCTCAGCACTTCCTACTCCAAGTACGCAATTTAGACCTATCTCAAAGCACTTCATAACATGAAGCACTTCTAGTTTGAAGTCTAACCACTTGGTCAACACGTTCCACTTATCTATTGAGAAATTTGGATTTATCATAAAGCAATTCTAGGCACTTTTAGCAACAAGCTGACCTACAAGGAATCCAAATCTTCTTTAAGCCACCCCAAATCAGTAGTGGCACCTGTCCTGGACATCATCTTGGTGATAGCTATGACCTCTACCTCTTTGCGTTCTATCGCCCATGGATCTGAATCCGGTGAGGTCTTGAGCACCTCCAGCTCCTTGTTTAGTTGTTCCAATTCCCTGTAGAAGTCACTGTAAACAAAAAAATGCCCTTTATTTCGAAGCCACAGGTCCCTCTTTTCTTGCAGCTGCACTTTCACCTCGCCCAACAACCTGTTTTGCTCATTCTCCTGGCCCACTAAGTCCCTCTGCCATTCTAAGCACCTGTTGAATATACATTGGCATCTCTACTGCCTGAAATGGCTGCTTCTTGCTTGCTGACATTGTCGATATTGATGACAAGGCATCATCACAGATAGATGCTTCTATTTGAATGACACCTGTCAAGTCATAATTGGTGCGGAGATTGTTGAACTTCAGCTCCAGACCCCCTTTTTGCATCTTGCAGTTTTCAAGGACACTACCACCAAACCTTGCCAATGCAATCTGATGTCCATTCGGATCACTTTGCTGCTACTGGACACCTCTCATACACAAAACCCACTGCAAGTTTTTCTATAGCAGCTCACCATTGGATGGGGTTGCTTGGTACAAAAGCCAGCAGTCGTCAACGAACTCATCCCTCACATGGTTGAGAAATAACTTTGTGCTTTTCTTGTGCAAGGACTTGAAGACACTCAGCAACTCATCATCGAGGATATCTTTATCTCTGAGCTCTTTAGACAGCTTCCCCTCTAGGCTGAGCCCATACTCCTCATGCAGTTACTTGGCCAAGAAGAAAAATCTCAATAGCCGTGGGCACTCCAATGCTGCAAGCACCAGAAAACAGAGCTTGTTGAAAGCCCAGCTTTGCAAACACTGAAACAATGGAAAAAAACAATGCAAAACATACACATGCATACCTTTCAATGACTTGTTGACAGCTTTGAGTTGGATGCAATGCATTCTAGAGTGTCAAGCACAACCTTTACCTCCAATTTTGATGGACTGCTTTGCGTCGCGAGCTCATTGGCTGGAGGGGTTTGATCTTGAAGTTCAAGTTCAGACATTGTGCCCTTCCCAGTCTCGTGCCTTGGTAAACCACGTGAAGGTGACTTCATCTTGCAGCCTACAGATTGATTGTATAGTAAAGAGGATGAGCTTATGAGCATGCAGAGAAAGACTAATGCCTATAGCTCCAAGTGCTACATTATGATGCATGCAAAGCTTGACTTCCGTAAAGCAGACATGCAAAACGAGACATGCAAACATGGAAGCCTCAGCATTTCCAACTGTTTTTGAGCACGACTTGTGACCTCTGTTTGCGGACAGGATGCCTTTTTGTGAGCATGAGGAGAAAGACTAATGCATGCATACAATTCCAAGTGCTACAATATTCATGATGCATGCAAAGCATCACTTCAAAAGCAGCAGGAAAAATGGCACATGCAACCATGGAAACCTCAAAGTTGAAAATGGTAGTAGGGTTTACCTTCTCAATCTGGAAAAGCAAAGGGGAGAGTGAATGAGATGGGTGCAAACCTCATCAATTCAAAATGACAGTAGGGTTTTCTCACTCTGGAAGAGCAGAGGCAACAATGAATGAGACGAGCGTTTGAGATTCGAAGCTCACGGAGATCACCTAGCACGCGGGAAGAATCTGTCAAAAGTTGACGTCGTCCTATGACAAGTCACATCACGCATATCTTGAAACAATGATTGAGCCGCCCCTCCCTACAATTAGTGGACCCTTCCAACTATTAAGTCCATTAACATTTCAAAATTCCCCTTTTCTTTTTTGAATTTATCACAAATTCCTTTCCAAAGTAGTCTCTTGGTGGTACCCCAAAAAGTGAAATAGTGGTACCACCAATACATGCTTAGACTCCATTATCTTCCACAATGAGTAGTATGATCGGTTGGAGAAATTTCCAAAGTGTGGTAAAGAGAGATAAGAAGACCTTCCCATTGATGGAGAGGAAAGAAAGAAGACTCATTTGGTACCAAGAAATTTTTTACAACATTTACCTCTCATCCCACGTATCCAATACATGTTCAAGGCCACAACATTCAACAAAATCCTTGCATGGCATGCCAATAGTCACTCTATGATGGTATAATGCGTGCCCTAGCAGATTCACAAGCATGGAAACACATTGAGGAAAAATGGCCCGCGTTCAAAGGAGACCCACAATATCTTTGTTTGGGCCTTGCAAGTGACAGTGTCAATACTTTCATCACCAACACTACGTTGTGAGCGAGATGGAAACACACACAACGCCTCTATGATCACTCGATACACACTCTTGGGATAACACACACACACACACACACACACACACACACACACACACACACACACTATGGGGCACCACTAGGCTTAGACAATCCACTTGGCTGAGACAAGGAACACACCTATGGAGTGAGACGAGAGAGACTATCCATTTGCCCACTCAACATAGACACACACACACACACACCCAAAACAATCAGCTCAAAAGAGGAAGATTTTTGATGTTTAGATACCATTGATCTTGGGTAAACACCAATGGGGCAAATAGCTCACACAATATGGACGAAATATGCAAGATACAATCACAAGTTGGAGCAGAGGCTTCGCTCACAGGAGTAACTTACACAGCCAAAATAGCAAAAAACAAATGAGGAATTTGAAAAAATGGACAGTGCTATTGCGTTTGGAACGGCCAAAAACCTTAGTCTACAATATCAAAGTGCTCAAATCCGACCTCGGATGAGCAGTTTATGGCCAAAACAGACTCCAAAAACAGCAAAAATTGAGTTGCGGCTGTTTCTCCTCTTCTGTCCACATTTTTTTCTGGTTTTTCTCAGGTTCTTTAGTGTCCACACTTCACTTTATCCCTTTGGCACCTTTGGCCTTTTGATTGATCTTAAACGGATCCTGAACAGGCCAAAAAATGGCCACGCAATGTGTTTTTGTCACCCTTCTACATCCATCCGCACACCTGGCACTCAACTTTTCTCAATAATGCATCCCATAATCATGTGAAGTGGCCCCCAAATATAGTTCTCATGATGACCTTTTTTCATAATTCATCACAAAAAAACACCCACGTTGTGTCCGTACTTATCCATGTGCAAGTCTTGATCCCATTCGTCCTCCTGACGCCACTAGATGCCACTTGACGCACCTTCTTACCTCATGGCGTTGTCCCATGGATAGCTTCCTCAAGAATTTTTACACTCTACCAACTCCTCATTATTATAGAAAAACACATTGATATTGGTAACGATAAAAATTGATGTACTATGTACACGTTGTCCTACCTGTACACATGTGGCCCCAACGTAACCACCTCGATCTGGAAAATGGGCAATCCTTTATTTGATGCACCATGCATGTGTATGTACATATGAACAATCACTTATTCCAAAAAACTCCTAACATAATTTTCCCATCCCCTAGCATGTTAGATCATTCATGACCAGCAGCAACAAAAAGAGATATGAGACTCGCCGCGTCACAGGTCTCCTCATCCCTCACATACATTACTTGTTTTGCAGACAGCTCATCTTGTTCCACCATCATTAATCTAGCATGATATAATTTAAGATGCAATCCAGTTACCCTTGACTTATGTAGAATCGCATCCAGGTTAGCCAATTGATATGTACCATTTAGAAAACACTCCACTACCTTGAAAGGGCCTTCCCACTTAATTTGAAACTTCTTTTGGAATGTCTTGTCCAGCTTAGTGTTGTAGCGCAAAACCAAGTCATGTTTCTTGATACCCTTACTTTTGACCTTTTCATTTATCTTTGCTACAGCCTTATCTTTCATTTGTCCATAATGTTCCAATGTGCTCATCCGATCCAACTGAACCTCTTGTAATTGTAAGAGCCTCTTTTTGAATGCATCACTGGACCGCCCAAGAAACTTCTCTAACATCTTGACCACAGACAACTCTACTTCCACAAGCAATAGTGCTTCCTTTCCATATACCAAATGAAATGGAGTAAACCCTGTACCTGTCTTCACCGAAGTACAGTAAGCCCATAATGCACTAGGCACTGCCAAATCCCAATTCTTTCCTTGGTGCTCTGTCACTTTCGAAAGAATTTGTACCAGATCACCATTGAATATTTCATTTAAGCCATTACATAATAAGGAGAGGTATGTTGGTGCCTAATATTCATCTTCGCGCATAAAAAATCTAATAGTTTAGCTCTAAACCCTGGCCCCTTCTTCGAAAGTAGCTCTAGTGGCACCCCAAACTTGCAACATATTTCATTGTATACAAATTTTTCCACATCCTTTGCAGTGATTTGTTTTACTGCTATAGCCTCCGCCCATCTAGAGAGATAGTCCACTGCAGTCAAAATATAGCTTTTGCCCCTGCTTGTGATAGGTAAACGGGCCTATTGCATCAATCCCCCACTTTTCAAACACATCAAACACCATAATGAATTTTCATAGCTCTGGCTTCAACAATCTCTTCCCAAATGCTTGACACCTATTGCAAGACCTACACCAATGTGGGGAACATCCTTGTGCAAACTAGGCCATATATACCCCTCTTGCAAGTTCTTATGCAAGGTGATATTACGAGCAAAATGTCCGCCACATGCACATTCATGATTCTTTTCCAATACTCTATAAAGCTCCTCCAACCAAGGTACACATCGCAACACGATATCAGCCCCTTTCATGTATAAGACATCACCAATTAATTTGTACTTGGATGCTCTATGCACAAAACCATACTTCTTAGACTTGTGAATGTCCTTCGGAATGATTCATGTTAGCAAAAACTCCTCTTCTTGAGCGAAAATTTCCCGGCCATGATAAAGAGGTAAATTGGTCCTCAACACAAATAGCTCCCCAATCATGCTTTGAAACACACACAGCACCTCTATGATCACCCAATACACACTCTTGGGATAATACACACACACACACACACACACACACACACACACACACACACACACACACACACACACACACACACACACACACACACACACACACACACACACACACACACACTCACACTATGGGACACCATTTGGCTTACACAATCCACCTGGCCGAGACAGGGTACACACCTATGGACTGAGAAAAGAGAGACTATCCATTTGCTCACTCAACACAGACACACACACACACACACACACACACACACACTCAGCTCAAGGAAGATTTTTGATGTTTAGATACAATTGAGCTTGGGCCAAAACCAATGGGGCAAATAGCTCACATAATGTGGATGAAATATGTGAGATACAATCACAAATTGGAGCAGAGGCTTCACTCACAGGAGGAGGCTTCACTCACAGGAGAAACTTACACAGCCAAACAACAAAAAAATAGTGAGGCATTTGGCAAGATGGATAACACCATTGCATCTGGAACGGCCAAAAACCCAGTCTACAATATCAAAGTGCTCCAATCCGACCTCACAAGAGTAGTTTATGGCCAGAACAGGCTCCAAAAACAGCAAAAAGCTAAGTTGCAGTTGTTCCTCCTCTTCCCTCCATGTTTTTTTCTATTTTTTCTCAGGTTTTTTAGTCTCCACACTTCACTTTATCCCTTGGGCACCTTTGGCCTTTGGATTGACCTCAAACGGACCCCAAAAAACATGCCAAAAAATGGCCACGCAGTGCGTTTTTGTCACCTTCTACATCCATCCACACACTTAGCACTCAACTTTTCTCAATACTGCATCCCACAACCACGTGAAGTGGCCCCCAAAGATAGTTCTCATGATGATCGTTTTGCATAATTCATCACAAAAAAACACCCACGTGGTGTCCGTACTTATCCACGTGCAAGTCTTGAACCCATTCTTCCTCCTGACGCCACTAGATGCCACTTGACGCATCTGCTTACCTCATGGTGTCGACCCGCGGATAGCTTCCTCCAGAAGTTTTATGCTCTAACAACTCCTCATTATTATAAAAAAACACACTGATATTGGTGATGATAAAAATCGATGTACTATATACGCGCTGTCTGCCTGTACACATTTGGGCCCCACATAACCACGTGGATCTGGAAAATGGGCAATCATTTATTCGATGCATCATGCATGTGTATGTACATATGTGCAATCACTTCTTCAAAAAAACTCCTAACAACGTCATGGAGCACATGGCCAGTTGTCCTGATCAACAACATCCTCCCTTGGAAGAGCACCAAGAAAGGCTACATCATGCTATCTTTATTGATCCTCGAAAGTACAAAGTCAAAAACTTGGATGTGTATCTAGCCCCTCGTATTAATGAGTTAGAGGAGCTATGGAGGACCGGTATCCATGTCCACAAGAACTTTCAACACAACCACTCGACGAAGCGAATAAGAATGATGTCGATGAAGAAGAAAAAACCTACATGGAAGATGAAGAAGAGGATGAAGAGCTAGAAGAAGAGGATGATGGTGAGGATGCTCATTTTGATCCCTATGCTAATTTTGATGAATTGGGACTCCAAATAGACTACATCATGGCTATGAAACTAGAAGATGATGATGTAGTGGATGTTAATTAAGGCCATGTTTTAATGCATCATAATGAGGATGTTGTATCTAATGTCGGTCACTTTCTTTTTTGAATGCTTTGTTAATGATATTCTGCTAGCATACATTGTAACAAATTTGTTTGATCTCTCTCGCTCTCTCTCTCTCTCTCTCTCTCTCTCTCTCTCTCTCTCTCTCTCTCTCTCTCTCTCTCTCTCTCTGGCTCTTTGCCTTGTTTGTTTGTAGACGAGGAGCAACAACAAGGCGAGGTGAGGTGAGGTGAGGTGGTCTTTGCAGAGAGATGAATTTGCTACAACATATGTGTGGGTGAGACGAGGGAGGACGTGGATGGAAAAGGCATGCACACAAAGAGGGGGGGGGGTTACTGAGGACATAACTACCTGTGCGCTCCTTGCCGCACTATCAAAGCAAGGGACTTGCCTAACACTGTGTGCGAGCCACAGACGGCTCCAAGCACACAACTAGCTTAACTAGTAAGCTCAAAAGAGGGCAATGGTGTGTCACTCACCGCTCTATGCTCCTGCCGTGGAGGATTCCTCGCCGCGAAGAAGAAAGAGACGCCGCTACGTCGCGCTCAACCGCTTCACCGCCATCGTGCCGCCGCAATGCCCGATCACACACACACACACACTCTCTCTCAAGTGCACACACACACACACACACACACACACACACACACACACACACACACACACACACACACACACACACACACACACACACTAGTACACAAGGAGATGGAGCAAGAGCACCTTTCTTGCATTGCACAAATGAGAGAATGAGTGAATTTTAGGTTTAGTTGGCTTTTATATGAGCTCACCCCATTCACACTTGGGCGCCCATGCTTAGCCAACTAATCCCTTGAATGTCCCAGTTAGAGTGCGCCTCTCATCGACGATCACTCTTACCCTTTTCCTATTGGACCGACAAGCCCGGTACCTGACTCTACCAAATAAATAATACAATGTCCACCGTAGGTTACAACGTCCGTCTCGTAGGTGATAGGGTGTCCGTGAGCCGTGAGGGTTAACATGCCCCCCTTCCTGATGTAGATTCCGTCCTCGGAAGCTATTGAGTTGAAGCTCGTTGGTCGAGGTGGAAGAGCATTTGAGATGAATGTCCTTAGCCTTCTTCAGTCACTGCAAAATCAAACAACATTGCACAGTAATTGCATTCTCATAAGCGATTAAAAAGCATATGCAATTTTAGGCAGAAAATTGATTGGTAATAGAATTTTAAACAATTTGTTAGCAATAAACAATAAATTGCAATAAATTTGTTAGCAATAAACAATAAATTGCAATGTAATCAAATGCATAAACAGATGTAAAGGTAAAAAATTAAACAAGTCTGGGGTCGCTAATTTAACGGTCGAAAGGCACTAGAGATCGACTATTAATACCATGGGTAAGCTTCTTAATTTTCTCTAGTTAATTAAGTTGTTTAATCGCGAGAGCCAAGTATTTCATGTTCGAGGGCTGACTAAAGGCTATACCTAGAGGACCTTGTAGTTAAGCTACGATAAAAGGAATTTCTCATGAAATCATCGCCTGACTGATTACCTTTTCTTTGACCCCCCAAAGTCTTTTCACAGTGATTCAATTTTGATGTGTGTGCTTATTTTGTATGCCTTGGGTTTTTTGCTTTTCAAGGAAAAGCGCCCACACTGGGAACCTCTAGGGCTCTAGTACCATATGCGATACATGTGAGTGGAGTACCAATTTAAGCAGGGATTTCTCTTCCAGCTTAAAATTTTACATTGTGGCACTTTGATATTTTTTTGTGTTGTTTGTTTTCATCATTTTAATTTTGTAGCTTTGGGGGGTCATATAACTCTGATACGCCACCCCAGGCTCATCACACTAGTAAACTCCCTTTATAATACTTAAGCTAAAGGTCAATAGGGTCAAGCCCACTAGAAAGCCCTAGTACATTTCACAGAATGCTGCCTAAATCGGATTAAGAACCTAAGTAACCATTGCTTATTAGGAAGGCATTCCCCATGGTATTAAGAGAAGATTTCTAACACCTAGCTTGGTCAAACTAGCTTAGTCGGACTGCTTGATTTTTAAACCTAGACAAGTGATTATGACAAAAAGTTACATTGAATTAAATGTTTGATACTAAGAAAATGCGGTGAATATTAGGCTACCAATCACAATTAAAGCAGACAAACATGGATGCAAAATAGATAGGGGCATTGCTAATGGACAAAAAACACCTGTTTGTGTTGATGGTCGCGCTTGATCTGAAGTGTGAACGAGAGAAAGGTTCCATGAAGGTCCAAATCCTATCAATAGCAACACGCTCCTGTACACACTAGGAAACAAAAGGAATACCTCCAGGAGGCACATTAGTGGGAAAAGGTACCAACACTTATTGAACACAACAAAAAACATAAGGAACCCTAACCTAATTATTTGCACTCCCTCTAGAGACTCAAGGGAATAGGATATTGTAGAGGTTGGGGGGAAACCCTAAGGCTAAACCCCTATCCTCGTCATCGAGATAAACAAAGCCATCATCCATGAGACCATATGTGCCATCCGTGTAGTCCTGTAAATTTTCTTCTTCATCATAGGTGCCCATGTTTACTAAGAAGGTCACTAGACGCCTATAGTCATCTTGGTCAAAAGGGTAAGCTTGTGCAATGGGAGAAATGCTCTCTTCTAAGTATGGATCAGACGTGGTCAAGAGACGTATCAGCCATTCTAACTCCTCAAAATTCCTCTCACATGCTAGTGTACCTATCAAATCCCATTCACATGCAAGCATTGGAAAGACCATGTGAAATATTTGTGAAAAGTAACGAGGGTACCTCTCACCCAAGGCAAGAGTGGATGACTCTAGCGTACTAGCCATATCTGTACACGCAAATAGATGATGGTTAGAGTGCAAATATTACAAGGGTCGTGTTCTTGTGCATAATTTGTTTTTATGATTTTGTGTTATGGCTCTTGATCTTTTACTATTTTATCTTGTTTTTATGAGTATAAGGCTTTATATATACATTCCCTAAGATTGGAGATTAAGAGGTCAAGGAGAAAGGTTGAGAGGGAAGCAAGTGAATAATGGATGTCCACAAACACTCCCCCCTTCCTTGGGTAGATCATACTGTTTGAAATGATGTCGTCACCCTTTGAAACCAGTTGTTCCAAGTTGTTATAGGTGAAGATTTTTGCCAGTAGTTTTTTATTACCTTAGGTGCCTCGTCGAGTTGCAAGGGTGGTAAGGTACTCTCCCAGGATCGAACTTGAAGTGGTTCATTAGGTGATTCTTGAACACTGGAAGGTGTGGTTCCTTTGTAGCTTCATGGAGATCCACTATTGTAGGTGGAGGCTATGTAGAAGCTTTTACCTCTATGGATGTATTACATGAGGAGCTAGAAGCTTCATGGAACTCCCCCCTTCCTGAGCTAGGTGGAATAAATTGGTTTTTCCTTGGAGCCCAAACTAGCTCTGGACTAGGTGTGTAGCATTCTGTGATGTTTCCCTTCCCACGGTCTGCCATTGGCTTTAGCGTTACACTGTTTGACTCATATGGGTTTGTTGTCGATAGGGAAGGACACATTTTACGTTTAGGTACCCAAATTTGCTTATTTCCATCATAGTAGCGCTGTGCTTCTAATAGTCGTGTTGGAATCCATCGTGATTTGGTCTTGACTCTCCTAGAGCGCGCTCTTGGTTTTCCAGGGAAATTTTTTCTTGGAATGGATGGGAGGGTGGAGGTAGTTGGAAGTAAGGCCTTGGGGACCCATTGATATGTACTCTTAGGTCGTGCAGGTTGAGTACTTGCAATATTACTGCCTGCTGCAACTACAAGTGTTGAAGTTCTAGGTTCATGGGTAGCCGACAAAGACGAGTTAACCACCTTGGCTTGTGAATGTTGGCTATCCTTCAACTTTGCTAGAGTTTGCAACGTAGGTGACTTTGCTTGAATGATAGGGGTAAGAGTCGGTGGTCGCGTCGTGACACTACCAGTATCCCAATCAATAGTGCATTTCGTTGCCAACATCCACGTGCGTCCCAGGTTTACGTTGCCTTCCATAGCTCCCGCGGGCATGACTAGAAACCTCTGCACTATTCTTCCATTGTCATAGACAACAGGGGTCTGAAGGACTCCAAGAATAGCAGTTTTCTTTTTATTAATGCCCTTGAGTTGCATCGTACTCGGGGATAGGGTCGGTTTCCCTAATTGACACCAAACTCCATAGGATAAAAAATTGTGTTTAGCTCCCGTATCTAATAAGGCATTGTATAGTACTTTCCCATAGGGGCTATTTAGCTCAATTGGGTATCGTAGGGGTGGCTTAGATTCTAATGAGTCGTCATCTGTGTCCTCGAAAAATTCTTGCGTGATTCCCAGATTAGCCTCTCGTTGGCGTCTAAGACGTTGTTGTCATTCTCGAGCCTCAACTCTTGCTTGGATTTTTCTAAGCTCTGCTTGTTCCTTGGAAGCCTTCTTTTGATGGATGGCTTGCAACTCTTCCTGGCTTAGAGGATCATAATATCTTTTGAATTTACTCCCATTAAGGAATCCAATGGTTTCAACTCCATCTAGAGTCTCCACACGAATGGTACCTTGCGGGGTAATTTCACACACTCGATATGGTCCCTTACCAGCGTATTTCAATTTCTTCTTTTCATTACGTACCCCGTACATAAGAACTTTATCACCAACCTTGATGTCTTTATCCTTTAAATGGCTATCAAACCACTTCTTTCTCCTATCCTTCTCCACTAGAGCATTTCGTACAGCTAATTGCCTCTCTTCATCTAGCCTTTCCAGGATATATAATCGCTCCACTAAGGGGTTACCATCCCAACCTTCTTGAGAAGCTACTCGAAGACTAGGAATGACAAACTCCCATGGCATAACTGCTTCTTGGCCATACACCATCTTAAACGGTGTGCAATTAATAGCAACTTTATACGCAGTACGATAAGCCCATAAAGCTGATGTAAGCTTTAGGTCCCAATCAGTGCGATGAGCCTCAACTGTCTTTGTCAAAATGGAGATGAGAGTTTTGTTGGTACTCTCAGCTTGGCCATTTGCTTGGGGATAATAGGGTGTAGACTTGTGGTGAGATATCATGAATTTTGATGTGAGTTCTTTTATTACTTCATTTATAAAATGAGTTCCATTGTCACTCACAAGTTCAAAGGGGCATCCAAAACGTGTGATAATGTTCTCAAAGAGGAACTTAGCTGTTGTTTTTGCATCCGCCTTTCGTGTTGCTTTTGCTTCAGCCCATTTGGTTACATAGTCGGTAGCCACAATGATATATCGTGATTGCGTGTTACGTGCAGCCGGACTAATCGGTCCTACAAAGTCTAAGCCCCACTTTTCAAATGGTTGGTTACCTTGATGGGATGTAGAGGCATCCTATCCCTTCTTTGTGGCTTCTTGAAGCGTTGGCATTCATCAAATCCCTTTGTAAAAAGTGATGCATCCTTAAACAGAGTGGGCCACCAATAGCCTGACTGTAAGATCTTTCGGGCAGTCAACTTTCCTGAAAAGTGACCACCAGCTACGCCCATGTGTGCCTCTTGTAGAATATATAAATACTCATCCTCGCGGGCACAGCGTCGAAGAACATCATCTTTTCTCTTATAGAGAGTTCTAGCCAGTAAGCATTCCTTGATTAATTTTCGAGCTATATCTTTTCGCAGCTCTTTGGGTGGAAAACCATTAACTAAGAAGTTAACAATCTTTTCACTCCATTCAGGCATTGTCTCAACAATGAACAAAGGAGTATCAGGCAATTCATCATCAACCCCCATAGGAGATTCGCCATTAGGGATACGAGATAAATGATCCGCCATGACATGTTCCTCCCAGGCCTCACAACAACGGTGAAGTCAAACTCAAGAAGAATTAACAACCATCGTGTAATTCGACCTGTGGAACACGGCTTGTTTACCAAATATAGCAATGCTTGATGATCAACATAAAACACAAACTTGGTAGCAAGAAGGTAATAGCGAAATTTCTTTACTGCGTAAATCATAGCTAGACCTTCGCGCTCTGTAGTAGTGTAGTTCATCTCGGCATCATTTAATTGGCGACTTGCAAAGCTAATAGGGTAGTCCAATTTATGTTCTCCTAGTTGAGTTAGAACACAACCAATAGCAAAGTTTGATGCATCAATATGCACATGAAAAGGTACATTCCAATCAGGTGTTCGCAGGATTGGAGCACTTGTTAGGGCCTTCTTTAATAACTCATAAGATTGATGACATTCTTCCGTCCAGTGAAACTCGATAAGAAGCTTGTACAATGGACGCGCTATCTTGGCAAAGTTTAAAATAAACCTTCGAGAATAACCAACATGGCGCATAAATCTTTGAACTCCTTTATAGTTTGTAGGTGGTGGCAAATCGGCAATGGCTTTAATCTTACTCTCATCTGTGGATATCCCGTTCTTGGACACTATATGCCCTAGAATGACTCCATGCTTAACCCAAAATTGGCATTTGAAAGGGTTCAATGAGATGCGATAAAATCTGCACCTTTCAAATATTTTTCGTAGATATAACAAATGCTTCTCCCAAGAAGAATAAACACAAAGGTCGTCTAGGCAAGCTTCACAAAACTCCCTTAGAA
The DNA here is from genome assembly GCF_014529385.1 of Adiantum capillus-veneris. Taxonomy (NCBI): domain Eukaryota; kingdom Viridiplantae; phylum Streptophyta; class Polypodiopsida; order Polypodiales; family Pteridaceae; genus Adiantum; species Adiantum capillus-veneris. The sequence continues at coordinate 114,084,440 of NC_140956.1, read as the reverse complement.
ATTCTTTAAACGCAGTGTTTATTAATCGTTGGAATGTAGCAAGGGCATTTGTTAAGCCAAAAGCCATAACACGAAATGCAAACACTCCAAACTCTGTGATAAAAGCAGTTTTAGCTTGGTCCTCTAATGCAATTGTGATTTGATTGTAACCAGAGTACCCATCTAAAAAGCTATAAGCTTCCTTGCCCGCAACTCTTTCAAGAACATGTTCTCAATATGGCAAGGGATAATGATCTCTCCTAGTAGCTGCATTAACTTTCTTGAGGTCCATGCACACTCTTAGTTTCCCATTCTTTTTTGGCACAATGACTATTGGAGAAACCCATTCTGAGTGCTCAATAGGGTATATGAATCCACATTGGATAAGTTTTTCAATCTCCTCTTGTACAATTTTGGCGTACTTAGGATTCATTGGATAGGGTCGTTGCTGGACGGGTTTAGCAATGTTGATCATGGGAATTGTATGTTGCACCACAGAACGTGGAACGCCCTTCATGTCATGATATGTCCAAGCAAAGATATCCTTGTATTCCTTGAGGAACTCCTTAAGTACAGCCTCTTCAATTTTGGTAAGGTCTTGAGCAATAAAGATTGGTTTAGACTCCTCACTTGGTTCTGCTAATTCTATCTCTTTAACTACCGCTGGACCATCATAGACTCCACTGCTTCCATTGGTAGGTATTGGTTGGGCTTTGGCATACACAACCTTTTGCTCCCCCGTGGTATAAGATTTAAAATGTTCAGGAGCCGTATGTAAGTTAGCAGGCTCTTGTCCTGACAGAGACCTTTCTTTTAGTTCTGCCTCCTTTTGTTGTTGTGCTAACTCTCGGTTTTGACGTCTTCTTATAGTTCGACTCAATTTCGGCTCTGTAACCTCCAATTGAGCGAGGTCAATGGGTCGCGGGCTGCACCACATGACACTCTGGAGATGTTCACCCCAATTGTCTACTAGCTTTTGATGAGCATCACATGCCCCTAGATAGCTAAGCCATTCTGCAGTAGATCTTTCCTTGTTTATCCTAGCTCTCACATTTGCTCGATATCGACGTCTCTTATATGACCTTTGTTTCTTGTTAAGGTTTTGATTTTGGTAAATGTTTGAACTCGACTCGGCTGATAGGTCTTCGCTTGTATCTTCTTCACTCTCATATAAATTACCATAGATGGTCGTACTAGGCCTTGAGTGTTTAGTTTCTATACTTGGTTCACTCGATGTTTCCTCAGGTTCTGAATCCATTTCTCCCTGAGATTCCGTTTCTGATGTGTATTGGCCTGAAGCCTTTGAGGAATCATCAGTTTCACTCTCAGGTAGGTGTGCCTCTTTCTTATCATCGGATGTTACATGCGCTACACCTAACATGTTTACTGGTGCAATGTGTGGTATCTCTTCCCCATCTGGTGTTACCCAGGTTATTCCTCTAGCTCCCCATGTATCTATAGTTTCCGCTAGGTGTACCCAATCGACATTGTCTGACTCAGCCATTCCGGGTAGGATATCCATATAAGGAGAGTTCTCCCCAATATCCGTGTCTTTGTTACACGTGTAACAATACTGTAATGGAGCTGAGTGAATTGTTGTGTCTGATCGATTATCAATGATGAATTTATTTCCTAGAGGATGCGTTCGACCACTTAAAAGATCAACTCGAATGAAAGAGTCTTGGAACTGTAAGTAGACGTGGTTTTTGGACCAGTCATGCACCATTTTTTCTTCGCTCATGAATGGACGCCCTAAGATCATCTCAAATGACATAGGATGCTTGGAAAAATCCATAACAATGAAAGTCTGCCTTACCTTGTGTCCCAAGACCTTGATCCTGAGATCCTTTAGCATTCCAATATGCGTAACAATAGATCTATTAGCCATTTTTACCACTACGCTTGTGGCTTCAAGGTGAGGTCTCCCCATAGACTCCCAACAACTCTTTGTCACCATGCTGACTCCCGCACCACCGTCAAGGACCCCCTTTACAGTTAATCCTTTAGTAGTGATTGGTAGAGTAGCATTAGATTCATCACCTTCAAAGTATTGCCCCAACTTGTTAACGGGTATTTCAATTACAGATTCATGTCTCGCTAGGTCAGATGGTGGTGCTAAATGTTCCTCATCATTCATTACCGAGTCAAGTTTTTTCATATGTGCAAACTGTGGTAATCCGGCTTGTAATTCTCCATTGAGAAACGGTCGTAGTGCTAGGAATAATTCTGGATCTCCGTATAACTTAGATATGATAGTCATACGTATTTCTGAGGACATGAAATCCATAAGCTTGGCAACATTTAATGGCATGTTGTGGGACGTAGGACCGTGACAAGAGAATGGTGAAGATGGAATCTCCACTTCCTCAAGGGGGTCGGGCATTCCCTCACCAAACATTCTCTCTAGTAGGAAAGGTGTGTGTCCACTTTCAGATGTCCTACCCTCACTCTCTTCTCAAATGATACTGGGTATAGCTAACGGCCTGTAGTACTTGTGAGGTTGAACTTGTGTGGGAAACACTGTGTCCGACATCTGGATATGTTTGGGTTCAGGTTCTAATTTTCGTTGAGTTTCTTCCACCAAACCCCTCAGTTGTTGGACTCGTTCAATTTCCACTGTTGGGTTTGGATAGGTTCCAATCTTTCTCTTGCAATCCTCATTTTTTGTCTCTCGTGGCTTATCTTGGGGGTTCGTAACCGGGTGGTTTAACTTTGAATACTCTTTTGGTGTTCGTCGTAATTCCCTCTCGTGATCCTCCTCACTAGATTTTTCCTTTGTAGTAACAGTTTTGGTCTCCGTAGTCTCTATCGAATCTGAGTCATCCTCAGGGTCATTCATATACATGGGATCCTCTCCTGTCCCTATGTTAGTCTTTGAACTAGGTTTTGAGCTAGAATCATTAAGGGATTTCTTTCTTCGTGTTTTCTTCTTTCTCGCTCGGCCAATGGATGCAGCATCTCTCTCTTCGAGGATGTAATTTTTCTTTTGGAGCATCGACCGTGTGAGTGCATTCACTGGTGCTATGTTTATAGTTGGTGGTGTCCCATCAACAATCTCTATTAAGTTCAATGGTGTGATTTTTGGTGCGTTTGGATTGTTAGGACACTGTGAAATCAAATGATCTATGCCACAACGATTACAAGTGAGTATTGGCATTACCAATGCACTCCCTTGACTTGTTTGCATTAGTGCAGCATTCTTTTGCATTCTAATGGGGCACTCAGCTACTCGATGTGGTCCACCACATTCGTAGCACTGGGAGGTGGTCTCCTGGCGAAACTATTAATGTTTTGGCCTCTTGCTGCTAGCGCAGTAGCTTGATATACCGGTTTGATTTGTCCCCAATGGTCTTCCATATAGTACATGGGACACTCCTCAAGCATGTCGACTCCATAGGTGATACTAGAGTCTATGTCCTCTTCGCAATCTACATAAGTACTAGATGACTTGAACCTATTTGGTTCATAGGTGTAACTCTTGGATGAGGGGGTTGCGGTCCTAGCAGTGGAGGTGGCAACGGTGTGGTTTGGACCACATTTTGGGTTCTAGGGACCATGTGCTGTAATGGCAACTGTAGCTCCATGGGTGGGGTAGGCATCAATGCAGGAACTCGAGGTGAGTCTGCCCATGATGTGTTTAAGCATTAGGCAACGGTCTATTTTCCATGATGTGTTTAAGCATTAGGCAATCCTTCGCTTGATGGCCATACCTACCACACGCGTTACAAGTCCCGTTAAACTTTACTCTGAAAGTAGGGCATTCACTCGTAGTATGTGGGCCCAAGAAAATTGAGCACCATTGTTGCTCCCTTCTTGGATACATATGAGTGTTTTGTGGAGCACGATTACCCCTAAGGCTTTCTTGGATGGCCTTGGTGAGATCTGCCAAAGTCATCTCAGATATCGTTTTCTCTTTCACGATTGGCTTTATCTTCATTGGCTCATGCCCTGACGCTTGCGAGCTACTAGACCTCGGCTCGGCAGACACTCTTTCTCCTGCAATCATTAAATTATCCTCCAATTGGATTGCATTCATGGTGACTGCTTCCCAAGTAGTGATACCTCTAATGACTAGGCCATTATAGATACTTTCATGTCGTAGTCCCCTAATGAATCTATCGAGCAATTGGTTGTTGTTGAATCGCTCGTTTGGATTGCATCGAGAATTCAAATTCTTTAGGCGACTAATGAAGTCTCTCACGGATTCACCTTCTTCTCGTTGGGATTTCTGGAGTTGAGAGGCTACACCCCAAAGTACTCCCTCTCGTATGTGCTCTTTCAAGAAAAATCTCCTAAGAGTAGAGTAGATCGTTTTCTCTTCTACTCTTAAGGTTCTATACCAATCTCCAGCCTTTCCGCTTAGGGTCAAACTCAAAGCCTTACACTTATGTAGCTCATTGTGCTCTTTCAAGGAATCGCACACATGTTCAAAGACTTCCATATGCTTTCTAGCATCTCCGTCTCCACTAAATTTCTGTGTGAGCTTAGCTACTTGAACTGCCTTGCTCCTAGGCTCTCTATCAGGTGCACTACGCATGTTTTCCGCAATAGAGCGACCGATAGTTTGAGCAAATGCTGCCAAATCTCCTATTTGAGCACGTATAATGGGTGTATGTGCTCCTGGAACCACATGTGAGATGGGAGTTGGCCTTGGCCTTGGCATATGCGCGGCTCTTGGGTCCCATATTTCGTATGGTGGTGTACCAGACGGTGGTCCAAAGTTTACAGGCGTGGCCCTAGGCATAGGGGGTGCCTAATATGGCATGTTATTATTAAATGGCATGGCTCCACTTGTATAAGAGCTTGGATAATGCCATTGTGGATTGTAAGCTCTTGGAATAATTGAAGGTGTAGAAGCTACATGAGGCTGAGGTACGACAGGTGCACATGATTGATACATATATGTAGGTATAGCTGGGGGCACTGTGCTACTAGGCATCGGCGCAGTATTAACAAATGAACTCCATGGTGTACTTCTTGTCATGCTCACCACTGGGATATGCATGGTAGCCGTAGTGTCATTAAGAGAAAGATGAGCTAGATTTGGGAAGGTAAAGTTGCCACTTGTGGGCTCAGATTGTACTGAGGCTCCTGGTAAAACAACATATGGAGGATCAATGGGGCTCACTGAGGGAGTCTCCATTTGTGATAGGGTTGGTTGGTTGGCCTTTCCCGTATCCAAGAATCTCATTAGGCCTGTCGAAGGTATGTTGATCCCTGTGTTCTGTCTTTCTAACTCCACAATTCTATGGAGGACATCACAGACTTTCTGTTGTTGCTCATCTATGCTAGTAGCACCCGATGTGGATTGTAGAACATCTAACCAACCCACATGATAGGTGTGTCCTGTGTACCGATCAGTTAAAGCTTTCGCTTGTAGGTCATACTCCCAATTTTCGTTTAGGAATATCCCATCTAGGCCTGGCGTGCTGGAGGTTTCCCTCGAAGTGGAAGCATTATTGCTCCCCATTGCTTGCCCCTCCATGACTGCTACCTTGGGAGCACTCGGTTGCTCGGCTGGCATGATTGTTGTCATAGGAGCCTTTGCTTTCAGGGCTCGACTTTGTTCTAGCCTTCGTAGGTTCTCAATTTCCCTCTCCCTTGTTGCTTGCATATAGCGTTCGATCTCTTGTACTTCGGCAAGACTCATACCATCGGGTAGTAAAACCTCAGAGGGAGATAGTCCTAAAGGATCAGGAGGTGCAGTGGATGGAACATTCACATGCACACTCTCAAGAAGCATAGGTTCTATTTTAGGCATGAATGAAGAATTTACTTCCCCACTCCCTTCATTTATTTCATTAACCGCATGTTCGGAGCGAGTAGCTCTACTAAGGGTCTCTTTTAAGCGGCTAAACACGCTGGACCCGGGATGTGGGCCCATGGCATGCATGTCTTGACTTGAAATATCAGGGTTTGGTGTAGGATACCCCTCCATGACTTCGTAGTCAGAGGAAGAATCACTAGACACGATATGAGGATCTTGGGTCGTGCTACCTTGAGTCCCGGCCGAAGGTCCAGAACCTAGGGTGGAGGAATAATGGGTGCCGGCGTAAATGGAGGCACTACCAACATTCTCGTGCTCTAAAACTCGTCCAGAGCGTAGGTTCATATGACTTTGATCCCCTAGAAGTGTCAGTGAGTGCCCGTGAAGGCTGCTCACCTAGTATTTTTGGGTGTTTTGCAACCCAAGTCTTTTCTTAATTTTTCTGGTCCTTTTTGTTCTGACCCAGCTATAGAATAGAACGTATGATAGCTCAAAAAGAGCGTCTCGGTCAGAGGGACGTGACGTGCTTTACAGCCCTCCGTTTGGTCACTTTATGCCCTCGAAATCCCTAAAACCGTCAATTTCTAGTAGGGAACTAGGCTCAAATTAGAAAGTCTAAGGGTGCAAGTGGGAAGAGAAGAGAGGAGAGTGGAGGACTTGCCCCACATGCTCTCATTCCCTCTTGAGGGGGTAGGGTATATATGTAAGAGTGAGTCTAGTATATATCATAGGACTTAGGCCTGGGCCTGGGCCTGGGCTTGGGCTTGGGCTTGGGGAAATGATCCCGATCCCGATCAAAATTTTAGTGTAGCCCCCCAGTCACTCACGCTTAAATATTTTCGGTTTTTTTTTAATTTTTTTTAAATCTTTTATTTTTATTTTTTTAAAAGACGACGACCGCGCGCGGTTTAGGTGACCCTTTCTTGGCCACACACACTCTCAACACCTACCTAACCTCTCTGTCAACAGCTCACAGCTCACTACCTTATCAACTTACTAACAGTGCTGCTAACAGTGCTACTAACCACTAACTAGTCTACTAACTAATCTGTTAACTACTCTGCTAACTGCTTACTGACAGTGAGCTAAGTGTCCACCTACTTCCTCTCTCACTACCTTACTGTGCAAGGACTGTGTGCAGGCAAAACTTAACAGAAAACTGTGTACAGACTGTGTGCAAAAGGAAATTGCTAACTGTCTACCTACTTACTCATTCACTGCGAACAAGCTAACGGCTACTAATTGTGCAAAGACTGTGTGCAAACAAAAAACACAAGATTATGCAGAAATCACAGAACTTGCAGACGATACAGAAATTAACAACTTGCAGAAAAATAACTCATTCCTCTTCCTCTTCCTCTTCCTCTTCTTTCCTACTACAAACAACTCATAGAAGAAGCACAAAGTGCCTCTTGGGCTTAGTGCAGGGCGATTCCCCGGCAGCGGCGCCAAAAATGTGCGCTCCTTGCCGCACTGTCGAAGCAAGGGACTTGCCTAACACTGTGTGCGAGCCACAGACGGCTCCAAGCACACAACTAGCTTAACTAGTAAGCTCAAAAGAGGGCAATGGTGTGTCACTCACCACTCTATGCTCCTGCCGTGGAGGATTCCTCGCCGCGAAGAAGAAGGAGACGCCGCGACGTCTCGCTCAACCGCTTCACCGCCGTCGTGCCGCCGCAATGCTCGATCACACACACACACTCTCTCTCTCTCAAGTACACACACACACACACTAGTACACAAGGAGATGGAGCAAGAGCACCTTTCTTGCATTGCACAAATGAGAGAATGAGTGAATTTTAGGTTTAGTTGGCTTTTATATGAGCTCACCCCATTCACACTTGGGCGCCCATGCTTAGCCAACTAATCGTTTGAATGTCCCAGTTAGAGTGCGCCTCTCATCGGCGATCACTCTTACCCTTTTCCTATTGGACCGACAAGCCCGGTACCTGACTCTACCAAATAAATAATACAATGTCCACCGTAGGTTACAACATCCGTCTCGTAGGTGATAGGGTGTCCGTGAGCCGTGAGGGTTAACACTACCACATAGGGTTGGAAGGGAATGCAATGTAGACAACTGATGAGGGAAGCGAGCCGAGCAGTCTCTGCAGATGTGGAATTTTGCGATGGGAGGGGGGGATATAATATATTCCAAGGGAATCCTAAAATTTAATGGATTTCTTTTGAGGAGGGCCAGTAAGTAAGTATAGTGTATAGAGAGGATACAAAATTAAAGTACTTTTTATTATATATTTTGTATTATATAAAGGAGACATGTGGACAGGTATCATAAGGGGTATATTATATTCATGGTAGGGTATCTAAGAGGCTATATTTGTGACAAATGCTGAAGCTATCTGCACGAAAATCAGCAAGGCAATCTGCATGGCAATCAACAAGGCAATATACAGGGCAATATAGCAGTTGTAGTCTTTCGCTTCCCCACGCCTCTTCTCTCTACTCTTTCTTATCCTGATGTGGCTGTCATGCATGGCAAAGAACTCAGTCTCTTATAGTGAGAGTATGCCTCCGTCGACCCAAACCTGCTTCTAAAACCCTATAATAAATCAGTTTTGCTGCTAGACTGTACTCAACCCAGACCAGAACAAGCCCACTATTGGCACTAGTGAGCAGACAAGGGACCACCTCCCTACTGCACAACACCTGGTTTCAATACCCGTTATAACCACACTCTCTTGTGTTGAAATTGCTGAATAAAAATCCTAAGAGTGAACAGCTCGTGGCCCAATCAAATTGGTAGCGTCATCAAGTAGTTATAAAATAGGAAATTGATCAATAAGTTGTCATTTGGGCTAATACCTTGGACCTCAAACACTAGAAAGCATAGAGCCCTTTAGCAGTGAAGCTGCTCAAAAAATGTAAAATTGGAACTTGGCTGGAGGACCCATTTGGGTTCGATGACCTTAGCTAATCTCCCCAAATCTAATTTAAACTCAATTCAAGTATGGTTTGCAAAATGCTTCTAGAAAAGGAGCCATAACTCTTTACATAGTGAACTTTGACATAGAAGATAAAGTTAGATATGCTTCTCTTTAAGCTTAAACAATATTCTGTATCTTTTGTATTTGCCCCGACTCTTGTTTTTTGTTTCAAAGAGAGGATATATATTCACAATAGTGGATGTTTTGATTGCACAAGCACAACTCCAACTCAACAACATTGCAAGGTTTGTTATCTGTATCCAATTCCCTATGCCTATATGTTTGCTTGGTGCAACATATAAAATCTACGAGACAGGGCATGTCTTCCATTTCTCATAATTTTTGGAAAGACCATAGCTCCAACTCTTCACCATACTTTTGTATGGCACTTCTGCATGACGTGCACTATATGTTTAGTATTTTCACTTTGTGCCTAATTGCAAGACAAAGTGTTTAACTATTCACATTGCTTTTATGCAACTTGATTCAGACACTCCTACGGCTTTGATTTAAGAAGAAGAAATATCAAATAGGTAGGTATTGCTAAGGTTAAAACAACTACTCTAGTAGTAGCAAAGTTAGGAAGATTATCTCAATAGTATTTTCACTTTGTGCCTAATTGCAAGACAAAGTGTTTAACTATTCACATTGCTTTTATGCAACTTGATTCAGACAGTCCTCCGGCTTTGATTTAAGAAGAAGAAATATCAATTAGGTAGGTATTGCTAAGGTTAAAACAACTACTCTAGTAGTAGCAAAGTTAGGAAGATTATCTCAATGCAAGATTCCCCAATTGGGCTTTTCAGCTTTGATTAGCCAACTAAATCTCACAACTCCAAACAAGAGCTTGAATTTTTCACTTTAAGCTTAATGGAAGTCGTTTTCTTGTCATTCATTTGTTTTTATTTTTTATTCAAAATTATTTGCGTGTGTGCTTATTTTGTATGTTCTGGGATTTTTTCTTTTTTTTTAAAAGCGCCCACAGTGGGAACCTCGAGGGCTCTAATACCACAGACAATACATGTGAGTGAGGTACCAAATCAAGTTCGGATTTCTCTTCCAGCTTAAGATTTTACCTTTGTGGTACTTTTACTTTTTGATTAGCCAACTAAATCTCACAACTCCAAACAAGAGCTTGAATTTTGTACTTTAAGCTTAATGAAAGTCGTTTACATGTCATTCATTTGTTTTTCTTTTTTATTCAAAATTATTTGCCTGTGTGCTTATTTTGTATGTTCGGGGATTTTTTCTTTTCAAAAAAAGGCGCCCACAGTGGGAACCTTGAGGGCTCTAGTACCACAGACAATACATGTGAGTGAGGTGCCAAATCAAGTTGAGATTCTCTCCCAGCTTAAGATTTTACCTTTGTGGTACTTTTCCTTTTTGCTTCCATGTCCTTTGTATTCTCACTAGTGTCTTTAGTTTTTGAAGTGAGCAAGCTTCTCTATGCCTAAGACACTCTTAAGGTCTCAAACACCCATATAATTTTACCACATAGGACTAGTGGTCAAGTAAATGAGTTAAGCTAAAGTCACGGCCTTCTAACCTCAAGGTTCATCCATATGACTAAACTCTAGTTCATCAACCTAAGAAAAAACAAATTTATATAGCTATAACGGTAGCTAACAAAACATAATTAAATGCACTTAATCAAACCATGGAAAACCACAATCAACAATTTTTAATATCCACTAGCATGAATCATGGAAAGTAGTACACCTAGAGGTATAGAGTTGCTCATCTCGTCGAAGCAGCCATGTGGATGGAGATCCATATAAGTTCTACACAACAATATCAAGTAACAAGGCACTATACCTCTAGGAGGCATGTGAGTTTGAAAAGACCAAAACTCCTGGAAAACAAGCTAAAACAAAATCTAGATCCCTAATCAACCTATCTGTTAACACTTATGGAATCAAGGGAAGAGGTTATTAAATAGACCGGGTGGCATCCCTAAGGCTAGGCCTCTATCCTCATCATCTATATAAACAAAATCATTGTCAGTGAGGCCATATTCTTCCTCGGATTCTTCATCATCTTGTGTGCACATATGTTAATCAAGAACCTCGCTATGCGTGGATACTCATCTTGTGCAAAAGAACAGGCATGTGCCACTGGAGAAACATTCGTTATTGGGTAGGGGTCACTAGTAGTCCATAGATGTATCAACCATTCTAACTCGTAGAAATTTTTCTCACACACGAGTATCTCTACCAAATCCCGTTCACAAGAAAGTGTGAAACACTTGAGAAAAATAAAAAGGGTACCTTGCAATAAAAATAGAAGCACATGCCTCTGGTGAACTAGCCATCTCTGAGAGCACAAATCAATTTAGTTAGGTCTCTAAAATATGAGGGTAGTTTCTTGATCTGGCTGATGTGACATGGTGCATTTGGACTATGTGTTGGGTTTGATAGGGTGCACTCTTGTTGTTAATCGCTCTTGCTCATTTATTGTAACCATCCTCTTTTTTGTTTTTTGAATTTGGTTTGCTTTAGTATAGGCCTATATATATAGATTCCCTAAGATTTGAATGTTAAGAGGTCTGAGAGGAAGGCTAAGAGGGAAGCAATCGAATAATGATTGTTAGTAAGTACTCCCCCCTTCCTTGGGTAGATCATACCTTTTGGAAAGTTGTCGTCACCTTTTGAAACCAATTGTTCCAAGTTGTAATTGGTGAATATTTTGACCAATAGGATTTGGACACCTTAGGTGATGCATCAAGCTGTAAGCATGGTAAGGTACTCTCTCGTGATCTTACTTGAGAAGCTGCTTCAAGTGATGAACTCATAATTGGAGGTACAGAGTCTTTTTTGTTTGTGTGGATTTGTACAATGGTAGATGGAGGTTGTGTCAAAGCTTGTTTTTTTTGTAGATAACTACATGAAGAGCTCGAAGCTTCATTTGACTTCCCTATTCATGAGCTAGGTGGAACAAAATTTTCTTTCTTTGGTACCCAAATTAGCTCTAGAACGGGTGTGTAGCATTCCGTGATCCTTTCCTTTCGGTGGTCTTCAAATTGTTTTGGAGTTATAGGATTTGGCTTACATGGATCTTTAGTAGGTGACTATGGAGAACACAAGGTACATTTAGGTACCGAGGTTTGATTGTTTCCATCACAGTAGTAGCCTTGGGCTTCCAATAGTTGTTTACGGATCCATCACAAATTATTCTTGCATTTCTTAGGGTGAGTTCTTTTTTGCAAGGATTCTATTTTGAACCATATTGAAAATTAGTGGTCATTAACGAAGCTTTAGAGACCCATTGGTACGTTTCCTTTGTCAAAAAATGATGCTTCTTGGGAGCCACATTCTCTATTTTAGGCAGGAGAGTTGAAGTTTTTGAGGTTTATGATACATGTATGGATGCATTAACCTCTCGTACTTGCAATGCTTTGTCTTTTCTCCCTCGAGAGGTGATAATTCAGGGACTACTGTTTGAGTGGTAGGAACTGAGAATTGGTTTCTTGTTGTGATACTCCTAGTGCCCCAATCAATATTACATTTAGTTGCAGACATCCATGTGCGCCCTAGGTTTATGTTACCCTCCATAGTGCCAAAATACATAACCAAAAATCTTTGGGTCACCATCCCATTTCATAAGTAATAGGAGTGTGCAAGATTTCCAAAGAAAATATTTTTCTTCGTGTTAATACCCTTGACTTGGATGGTACTCTTGGATAAATACGGCTTTCATGCAGTATAGCCCCACTTCTAGTAGAGTTTGCATGGGAAAGGTCAATCTTCTATATGTAAGACTTCACAAATTAATCAATATCAATATCGTGTTTCTTTGTTATAAAGTGTCAAGGTTGTCTCTCTATCTCTCTGTTGTCATCTATGCACAATGCCCCTACATCCATGGCGTCTTCTCCTCTCTCACACCCTCCATAGCCACTGAGTCCCTTCATCTGGTATTAGAGCCCAAAGGCTTGGCAAGAAGTTTTTGCGTGCACATCAAAAGGCACGCTAAGGAGGGGCAAGGAGATGTAGGGGAAGAAAGCCGCAAGGGGCTCTCTTGAAACCCACGTATCAAAATGTTGCTTGTCATCACGAGGCCATGGGACATGATGGTTGCATGTCGTGGGTATCCCAAAAGCGTTCCAAAACGTTGTCTGTAGACACTAATTAGTTCAACAAGCCTTGGATTTGGCATCTCAAAACGCCCTTAGGTTTGTCAAGAAAGAATCTCAATAGCCCCTGTGCAGTCTTGGCTAGTTGGTGGCGCATACAAAGAACTCCCACAGCATTCTGAAATTCTCTTACATAGGCTCACACAATTGGTAGTATGCTTCCTAAAACTATGTACAATAGGCTCCTTGGCAATGCCTTTCAAAGGTCATCATTGGCAGTAAGCAGCAAGCTGCATTTTGAAGCATATCAAGACTTTTCCCTTGGAGCAATCAGTTCATAAGCTTTGCATATCAAAACGCCTTTACTTGAAGGCATAGGAGGTTGCAACGATAGTGAATTTGTCAAATGACAAAATTGAGTTTGTTTTGCCAAGTTTTATGACACTGCTTGAGAGGTTGGCCAACAAGTGTTTTGTTGCAGCATGCACTTGTGAGCAGTTTTTTATGGTGCTTTTTCAACACACTGCCTAGAAGGTTTGAGCCAATGAATGGTGCACCTGTCTGCAGGGAATCAATACCCCTCATATTCTTTCCTAGTCACTATGATCTTATTCCCACTTATTGCAATATCAATGGTAGACTAAATATGAAGTATTTCTTTAAACTTCTCCTAGTTAATGAAGAGGAGAATAGATTTCAAGCACAAAGAGGTACATCCATAGATGCAGAACATGCAAATTTACTTTGAGAATGTGGTACTGGACTTCGCAAATTGTTCTTATCATTCAAGTGTCATAGGTCTACTACGGTTTGTCTGCTATCAACAAAATTATCTCTTTCAACCAAAGCCTCTTTTATCTTTTTTGTTGTCAATCATGGCAAAATTTTGTACGCGTTATAGACACTGCCACATATAATTGGTAAGACCTCCCATTTTTGTTTGGTCGAGTTTTTCTTGTCTAACTCTAATAGTTATTTGAGGGAAGTGCACACACACACACCTATGTTGTTGTCAAGGGGAAGGCTTCTACTAGTACTTTTAGGTGATTGAACTCTGCCATGGTCTACACCAAGTCCATTGTCAGTGGTTTGGGGTTGAGCTGGGGGGGGGGGGGGGGGGGGGGGGGGGTCCAAGCCCAAGGCTAGTCCGCTAAAAGTGTGTCTGAGGGAACATCTCTTCTATCATACAGTATAACACCAGCTCTCACAACAATTTCATGGGAAAGGTAAATCTTCTATATGTAAGGATTCAAAAATTAATCAATATGAATAGCATTGACGAGCACAAAGCGCAAAGCGGACCCTGACGGCCACAACACCAGGACCGTGCACACCGAGCTGGCCACGGTGAATGAACAGGTGCACCACCTAGCTTTGAGTAGCTAGGACACGGACAATGGTAATCTAAAATAGCACAAATACTAGAGAGAGAGAGAGAGAGAGAGAGAGAGAGAGAGAGAGAGAGAGAGAGAGAGAGAGAGAGAGAGAGAGAGAGAGAGAGAGAGAGAGAGAGAGAGAGAGAGAGAGAGAGATACGTAGGTGATAAAATCCCGTCGATATGTGAGGGAAAACTTGATTCAAAGTGATATTTACAGAAATCTTAGCTATGGTGAGATGGCGACTGTGGTGATAGAGAGAGATAGTGAGAGATAGAGATGCCTATAGTGCGTTCTCTAAGAAAATTCCATATACACGGAGGTTCTATTCTTGTGTGTGGCGACCCTTGGAGTCAGAATGTGGGCATAGCTTCCTTGTCATAATGCTAGCTTCCCAAGTCCCAGTGCTCAAGTACCAAAAGTGCCGTCGCAAATTGCTACACCACTCTCCCAGAGGAATCCCAAACTTTGAGCGAACTGTTTTGAGCGATGATAAAACCGAGCGAGTTAATAAGAGGCACTGTTGGTGAAAGATAGGGTGAGAGTCAAAATTGCTAATCATCACAAATTTTTATTAACAAGGGATGCAGTCGTTTAGTCTAGCGTCCTCTCTCTCTCTCTATCTGTGTGTGTGTGTGTGTGTGTGTGTGTGTGTGTGTGTGTGTGTGTGTGTGTACTAAATGTATAAGTGAATACGAATTTCTTATTTTAAAGCTCTTGTGTTATTAAAAAAAGACCGTCGGTGTAGGGAGATTCTTTTAACTATACAATGAGAGAGCTCTTGTGTTATTAAAAAGAAACCGTCGATTAGTGAGATTTCTCTCTCTCTCTCTCTCTCTCTCTCTCTTTGTACTGAATGTATAAGTGAATATTCTTTTCTTATTTTAAAGACCTTGTGTTAATTAAAACAAAACCGTAAAATAAGAAAAGAATATTCACTTATACATTCAGTACAAAGAGAGAGAGAGAGAGAGAGAGAGAGAGAGAGAGAGTAAAATGAAGACTATTCACTTTTTTTCAGTATTCACAATAGTGAGTAGTATATATATTATGTAGCAAAAAGAATTACATAAAAAGCCATGCTCAAAATGAGCTATGGCATCAGAGTAGCACAACAAAAAAACAATCAGATCATGACCTTTTACACAGAGACCTAACTGACAAATACATAAACAACTCTGATAACCACCAGCTGACCATAGATGCACCTTAACAAACTAGCCAGAACAAGAGAGGCCGACCCAGAACAGACAAAAAATTGATCCACATAGCATGCCGAGAGGGCGGGTCCCACAATCCCCATCACTAGTAGAGGCATGTCTAGTTTCCACCAGGACGACGCCTCTACCACCACCAAACTTTCTACCCAAAGGGAACCTCTGAATAGAGCCGACATAATAGCTTGACCATTGAAAGCCACCACCAGGGGCATCAACTAAAGAAGATCCAGACAAGAACACCTACAACACCGCAAAGCAAAGCAGACCACCTTGGGGCTTGTAGTCTATCAAGGCCACCATGAATAACCAAGCCTAACCCAGAACCAAGGCCAAAATCACAAGCCATCCAACCAGAAGCACGACCTTTCTCCAAGATAAGAGCCGACATGCACCTTAAAGCCGAGACCACATGCTATTAGAAGGGAGCCTTGCCCTAGCAATGAACACCTGAAGTGCCAAACCAAGAACATCCCGTGATGAAACAATAGCCAGGCCACCCATTTACCCTCCCAATGAGGAGGCAAGAGGGGATAAAACTCCCCTATGATAGAAAATATGGGGGCTGCTAGCAGTTGGACACACCCTACCGACATTTCACCTTTGTAAATATTGGGGCTTATAGAAGTTTCCAGATTGTATCTCATTTTTGACATTTAGATTGAGTAGATGGTTAAATTGGAATATTAGGGTTTGAGATTGTAAGGTATTTATACCACTTTTGACCTTAATGAAAAAAAAACCTTTGTCATTAAAAAAAAAAATTATGTTTGTGAGTGAGCGTACTGTGTATGAGAGGGAGTGAGAGTTTCATCTTGATGCTACGCATGCACCGATGATTGGAATCGAGTGCGAAGAAGTGCAGCGTGTTGCCCGTGATGAGAGCTACGCGTCGATACCTACATTGCGGATGTACGGTTTGGTTTTGTGAGCTCGACCTACGAGCTTCATCTGGTGATTCGGTGAGCATACGTTATCTGTTTTTTCATTTCAACATATCCACGCGTTGAGTAGAGATACACATTAGGCACTTTAGTTTTCGAAAACGACGACCTGCAAATTTCGACCAGACATCCTACATGATTTTTCACCAGGTGTTTAGGGTTGGGATTTTGGTTCATGGACCTTAGGGAGAGTGACCTATTGGTGTTAATAGGGTCTCCTTCAAGTTCTGTGGCGT
The DNA here is from genome assembly GCF_014529385.1 of Adiantum capillus-veneris. Taxonomy (NCBI): domain Eukaryota; kingdom Viridiplantae; phylum Streptophyta; class Polypodiopsida; order Polypodiales; family Pteridaceae; genus Adiantum; species Adiantum capillus-veneris. Next base: position 114,067,904 of record NC_140956.1, on the reverse strand, counting down.
TTCGAGAACGTTTGATGGGTATTTGGCTCTTGGAAGCATTGTAGGAAATCTCCTCTTAAGCACTCTTGAAGGCTGTAGCTTAGACATTGGGTAGAGACCTCTGGAGGAATTAGTCAAGAGTCGTTCAAGTGTAGGTTGACACCCTATACTTGCTTCCACGTGCCTGCGGGTCGAGCTTCGTCCTTAGCTGACAAATCTTGTTAGGTGAGTTTTCGCTGTGCTGGCGTCCGTTGCGGCGTATCCGCCAACATTGGCGCCGTTGTCGGGGACGAAAACCCTAGGTAGGTGACCAAGATTAGTCCTTGAGGATAGGGATTCTCTGGCTTGTCAGAGTCTCGTTTTACATTTAGATAGGATCAGAGGGTGGAGGACTCTCTAGGTCTTAGAGGGAGTCTAGGGAGCGTGTGTCTGGCCTAGATCCTTCGACTTAGGTAGACTTAGATAGTTTTTAGGCCTTAGTTGAGTTGATAAGTAGGAGTTGGAGTGGTAGAAGCGGTGAAAGGAGAGCTTGAGAGTCCGAAGAGGCCAGGAAGCAACCAAAACACCATTATCACCATTTCACATGATGAGTAGGAGTAGGGTAAGTAGGACATCATGATTTATGATCTAGAGCACTTCATGCATGTTATACTTGCTGTTAGGTTCATCACAAGGTTGTAAAAGATGCAAAAGAGTGTTTGAAAGCTGAAGTGAAGTTCAAAAGTTGCTATGAGTGTTTCTGAGAGAGATGCAGAGCATCAGGAGCACTTTTGTCAGGAAAAATTACATTTTAAGCCAGGAGACATCCTACACGTAGGATGTCTATAGGCTGATTTGGTGGAAATTTTGAAATTTTGAGTTGACCAGTGTGTTCAGAAGGTAGGTTTTACCCTATTTTCACCTGGAAAGTGGAAATTTGACCATATCTTGACAGGATAAGACTAAATAGACAAAAATTGCCAAACATCCTATCCAAATTGTGCCAAGGCATCATTTTAAGACCAAAACCATAGGATGGCTGCATGAGCATGATCTGCATGATTTATTGAGTGCTTGAGGAAGGTTTCATCTAAATTGGGTGAGAAAATTAAGTTTTAGACAGACTTTAGCATTTTGGACTGAAAAAGGCTAGGACAGCTAAAATTGGGGTCTTTTGAAATCCAAACTAAGATCTAAGCATAGCATTGGGTTGGTGACATCAAGGGGAAGCTGTGGTTCAAGTCTGGGGTCAAAAAGACCATATAGACATCCCACGTGTAGGATGTGTTTTGCTGATTTGGCACTCCAAACCCAACTTTGAGCATACCAAAGTGATCAGCACCTTAAGAGGAGTCTATTCTTTGCGTTTGAAGCCATTTTGAGCAGTTAGACATGCTACGCGTAGAATGTCTAATGCATGAAACTGAAGCCAAAAACTGATTGTAGGCATAGCAGGGTGTTGTATAGCCTGAGGCAAGCCTCCTAGTCAATTTTGGTCCAAAGTGGAGTTGATTTGACTGGTCAGACCAACATTAGGCTGCTAGAACAGATTTCTTATCAATTGACCAGTTTATAGGTGTCCAAATCAAAAAGTAAAAATAGCTGTGGACTCAACACATCAGGGGGAATCCATAGTGCAAAAACTAGGCAAAACAGAGCAGGAGACATCCTACGCGTAGGATGTCTACAGAGGCTTAGTGAAGAGAAAAGTTGACTGAGGATATAGGGTGATGTTCCAATTGACTTGAGGATTCCAGAACTTCTTTCATAAGTGAATTTGGACCTTGTTTGATCTATTGACGGAGCAAAGACGGAATTAAGACTTTCCATGTAAACTGACCAACATCCAAGGGAAGTACAGTTCCAGATTAGCAGACTTAATCCAGAACATCAGAAGTGTATAAAATACAGTAGTGGTTGAGGTTAACCCTCCAGTTATACCAAGAATTACTAAAACCACCTCTAGCGCTTAAATGCTTTGATTCGATTTGCCAAAATTAAACGCTTGTGTACAAGTATATTCAACGGCGGCAAAGCAAGAAGTTGTGCGGAAACTGATCCTTTACCAGGTAAGTGGTTGGAGTTGTATTAAATTGCATTGCTAAGTTTGATGAATTTAAGATCACGAAGATACATTCTTAGAGACCAAAAGGTGGCAGGTGATCAAGGTAGATTAGTGTCCACCGAAGAGAGTGTAACTTAGGCAAGGCTAGATCCATTAGCACCGATCATTGAGGAGGGTAGTGATACTAACACTTCATCAGACAAGCCCTTCTTCATGATGGGTAGTCAACAGCCAAGAGGTTTCTCCAATTAAGGACCAATGCTAGGAGGAAGCACCTCCCTAAATCCTTTGAACGACTCCAAGTTCACTATAATCTTCTTAGAAGGAACAAACTCGAGGGGAGCCCTAGTTTATTCTAACTATCGAGGACGCAAGTGTATTTGTATTGAAAGAAAGGACTGCTCAGAGACTAGAGATAATTCGAGTCTATGATGATGGAGATAGATTCCGAGACGAAAAGGGAAACCACTATTTGGTAGTTAGTAACCCTGAGGATTACAATAGATATGGAAATTATGTGGCAAAAGAAAAAATGGTTTCAGAAACTCAAGAACCGCCTCCAAATATTGATCGAACCGGAGCTCCTTTTATGTATGATAAGAAAACAACCAGGGTCTCAACCTATAATGAGAATGTGGGGATTTACAAGCATGAGAGCGAGGGAATAGTCTCTTACTTTCGTTTCAAAGAACCCTACCCAAACGAATTAAGCAAAGACAAGGTTCTTTACTTATTCTCTTATGAAATTGCTATGGGGAAGGATATTGTTTTTGTTGATAGGTACGGGCGAGAATACAAACGTATTCTCCCAGAGGAGGTAGAAAAAGAAACAGTTCCAAAAACATCAACGTATGCCCCCGAAGAAGTGCCAAGAGTCACCTACACCCCTAGCAAGTCAACAAATCCATTTTCAAAAGATTATGACGCGACCTCACATTCTACCCAACAACATACGTTTAACTACCAAAACCAAATAGCAACTCAGCCATCATTACAGGCATGGCTTCGACAGAGTGCAACATTAGAACAAGACCAAAATCGAGATGGTTATCCAGCCGCACGAGGGCTACGGGATTTACAGGAACCACCACTCTATTCACGGTATCAAGGCGAGAGTAAGCCAAAAACTCAAGGGTCAACAGAGCCTGGAAGACCACCCATAGAACGAGTTCAACGAGATGAACCATCTCTTGCAAAAATCGTCAGAAATTATGGCTTAGGAGCACGATTGGGAGAGGAACCTGCCCACTACCGAAGGCCAGAGGAGGTATATCGATTAGGATGAGGAGATCCAATGATGAGATTTGTAGAACATCGTAGAATTAGACCTTCTCAAGTGCAAAAATGGATAAAAAATACACGGGAAACAGAGATCCTAGGGATCATGTAGCAACCTTTGTGCATGTAATCAGAGCCGAAGAGGTGTTAGATATCCCTACCCAATTTGCAGGGTTTGGACTAACCCTACAAATTGGGTTAGACTTCCCTACCCAATTTGCAGGGTTTGGACTAACCCTAGAGGAGGCAAATTGGGTTAGAATTCCCTACCCAATTTGCAGGGTTTGGACTAACCCTAGAGGAGGATGCTGCTACTTGGTTTGACTCTATGGAGCGTAGAGACTTTGAGTCTATGGAGGAGGTGTTCGACGAGTTTATCGAGGAATTATCACAAAGGGGGATAGCTCATAATACAGTCTCACAAATCCATAAATTCAAACAGAAAGAAGGGGAATCTATGCGAAAGGCGGCCCTAAGACTAAAAAGATATGTTAAGTTTTGTTCTCTGGAAAAACTGCCAACTCAGTCCAGACTTATGTTTATATTTATTCAAGGACTAAGGAACGCAGATCTCCAAAAAACACCATTTTAGATGAAACGGAAAAATCCCACAACATTGGGACTAATTTCAACGCCTATGGATTCCTATTTCCCATTAAATTTGGAAAAAATTCATTTAATTTGGGAATGTGACAAAGAGATAGATTCTCAAGAAAATGGTGGTGTTGAGAAACACCTTTTAAAATTTTTATTTTTATGTGGGTGTTCAAAACACTTCATAAAAGAGATAGATTCTCAAGAAAATGGTGGTGTTGAGAAACACCTTTTAAAATTTTTATTTTTATGTGGGTGTTTCAAAACACTTCATAAAAGAGATAGATTCCCAAGAAAATGGTGGTGTTGTTGAGAAACACCTTTTAGAATTTTTATTTTTATGTGGGTGTTTAAAAATACTTCATAAAATCATACATAAGCTGGGGAAATAAAACAATGAGCAAGATATGAAATGCTATTCAATTTCTCCTATTAAGCTAGCCTGTGCCTTCTCCATGACATTTGATGGGATCTTGATTGTTTCCGCAATTCTTCCACCCCTTGGAGTCCATGACCATACAATTGTATCAACACACTCCCAGCACTTTGGGTCAGCAAGATTGCAGCACCAACTCTTTTTCCAACAATCCTCATACTGTTCTTGGATTGTGGGATTTCTTTTTCGATGTTTTGGTGCCCAATACTGAATCAGAACTTTCTTGTAGTTAGGAGATGATTTGTCTACATCAACGTTTGACTCTGCCACCCCCAGCCATATCAGATATTCAGGATCTGCGGGTCTCACAAGAACAAGATCCCCTTTTCGTACGTCAATTTGAGGCCTAAAGGCCTCTTGTGGCCTTGCACTTTGAGGACCAACATAGTGATCATTCAATTCTTCATATCCTTGAAACTCATCTCTGTCTTCCTCTATCTCTTGCATTCGATGACTCCCTATAGTCTTTGGCCAAAATGTTGTATATTCACCAATGTGCTTATTGGTTGGTTGTTCAAGCTCATTGATTATGTTTTGCCAATGAGTGATAACAGGCTCCATGTATTTTGTGGAGTCATGGTCCTTTCCCTTTAATAGAGAACATCTTTTCCAAAATTCAAGATATGACTTAATCCCTTGAATAACAAGCGGACTATCTCTCACATAGTTTGCTATAGGTACCACATCTGGATAGCCTGTTGGTAATTTTGGTTTTCCTTGGTCATCTTTTTTCCACAACTCAATTCCCGACTCCTTTGGCATCTAATTGGGTGATTTGGGATAAATTTTGTACTGCATTACTGGAACTTCACCTTGCATATAGAAACAAAATTGAAGTGGCTTAGAGTGTCCGACTAGAGCATCTTGTCCGTCACACATGTACCCTTGCACAAAGGATTTAAAGTCGGGAACTTGTGTCATCAAAAATGGTGCTGGAGCTGAGCTTTCACATTTTTGAAAATGTTCCATCAGATGTGGAAAAGTGAATGTCATTCCTGTTCGCAATCTTTCTGAGAACCTACTAAACATTGCATCTATGTGCTCATGTGTATGACCCACCTTTAAGAATCCCAAATGCACGGTTTTGAAAACTCCTTTTGCTACTAACAAGGATAAGTATGCAAATAAATATCAATTTTTATTCTCTCCTGCACAATTATCTAGCTGTAGCAAGAGATTCTCAGGCAAGTTTTGAAATACAGGAGTGGATATGGTATCCACAACACATTGAGAGGAAGTTGATTGTATGTGTACAATCTCTTCATTACATCCTTGGATGGCCAAAGATGGTGTCATTGTTGATGCATTCCTCTCACGATCTTGCTTCATTTTGTTTTGGAGGTTTAGAGCTCTCCTTGAGTTCAATGCATCGAATAATGTTACATTGCTGCGTGGCATACCGTCATGGCATAAATCTCCTTGTCCATGGTTTTCTGTTCTTTCCAGATTGTGTAAGCATAATGCAAGGAAACCAATTGTAGCATTGGGATCTGAAGGCCATAGACTATTAAGTGAGAAGTGACCATACATTCCATGAACATGTCCATGTGTTATCATACCTGTTAATGATACTTGCAATTGATATGCATTCGCATAATCTTTTGAGTTCACACGCAACCTAGGTATTGCTTTCTTTTTTTGATCCATTTTATCATGTATAATGCATAAATACTTATCCTTTTGCAACTAGGAGAACTTATGCTAGGTGTAGTACACATTCCTACAACTTTGTTGTTGCAACATGTGAATTCGACGTTCATCCTTCAAACGTGCAATCATCTCATCATCCTTTGTTGACTTTAGTTAAGACTTTATCCGACTACAAACAACACCTTTGGAGAACTCACTTCTTTTTGACAATGTCACATTAGCAAACTCTGTATTCCAATCCTATTGAATGTCGTGCTAGACATTGGCTTGAGACCATACTGTCAAGTGTTTTATTGACATCATGTAAAATGTCTACTTGCTTGTATGTGTCTGGTATTGCAAGCAAAGTTTCCCTAGTACCATCTTCCATGGTTCTACTCGTATGTGTTTGGTATTGCAAGAAAAGTTTCCCTAGTACCATCTTCCATGGTTCTACTCTTATGTGGCATTCTCTCCGAGTTTTCATCAACAAAAGAGCGCATCAATGCCCTTCCCATTTATGTATGGTCTCTTCCTTTTCTCATGACACCATCATTACCATGCACTGAGCATCTAACCCCATTCTCAAAATGTTCACGGTAACGATAAAATGAAGTTTTTAGAATGCCATGAATTTCGTACCAAGCTCTACTGCAAACCTCACTGCCATTAAAGTAAAACACATAGCATGTCTTTGTAGTTGTTTTGTTCTCACACCATGCAATCAAAATTGTATAATACACACAATTTGTTCTATTTTGCAAACTTTGTCCCCAAAATTCATTGTGCATAGCCATGACCTTGTCTCGATTGGCATATTGACAACACGTTTTGGAACAACAATCTATGGTTGAAACAAGCTGGACAGATGCTAGAGATGCTTGATTGGATCTCTTAGAAGCTTTCATTGACATTTTTGGCTTCCTATTTACAAAGAAATATTTCCGCTTTTTTGAAATAGGCTCTACCAAATAAGTTGATTCAATGCATGTGTCTTGTAACGCATGCATAGCATGTAGATCCTCATAGCATAACAATTCTTTTCCATCCATAGTTTTCACTCTCTTGATAGGCCAACAAACTAGAATAATGCTGTATACACTAGCTTCTGCAGAAATAGTAGCCTCATCTGCATAGGATGTTTCGATACCAATACCAATGTTATCTTCACCTAGCTCACCAAAGTTTACAGAGTCAAACGGACACACATACATGACAACCCCTTTGGCTACTACATGTGTTTTGCTTTCATCCCAAACCTCTCTGTAGCTCATTCCATTACATTGTGCATCCAATGATCCTTCTGCGTTGTCAGCCTCATGCATATAAGCCCCTTTCTACTGCATCTCATTTATATGTTGCAACAACCCACTACTCCATTTCACAATACTATGAAAAGCATCTCCCACTGTCAATGCATCCATTGTTGGAAAAGGGATGAGTGCTTTCTTTTCAAAACACAAATCAACTAACACCGATACATTGCCTTCCCCAATAAGCATGCCAGAAAAATATGCACTTGGATTTATTTCAAATACAGTCCCAATGGCAACCTTTTGTGTCGTTACAAACATGCACACTCTATCACCATGATTGAAATTACCCATAACTGCAAGAAGATTTGCAAGAATATTGTTAAACAAACCGCTTGCAGAGTATATTGATTTACGTAGCATAAAGCATAACAAGTATGTATGTAGGTGTTTCATGAGAAGCACCCTGTGGCCTGAAGGTCATAGGGTTCCCTCTATGCTACTAAGAATCTCTTTGTGCTCTATGCTCTATGATCTATATTGAATTCCTATGGCCCCTAGACCACAAGGTGCCCTCATTGTTTTCAAAAAACCCTCATTTTTTTTCTATGGCCCCAGGGCCATAGCTCTCTATGCCGGTATAAAGTACTATTTGCTCTATATTAGCTCCCTAAAGCCTGAAGGCCATAGGGTTGTCCTCAAGATCACCTCACGGAGTTTCATGTCAAGTCTTTATACATCCTATGGACTTAGGGACATAGGGAGTTTCATGTCAAGTATATATACATCCTATGGCACCCTATGACCCTAGGGCCATAAGATCTCCAAATGAAACATACAGCAATGTATGGCCCTTGAGCTTATACATTGCAACCCCATGACCCTAGGGCCATAGGATTGGCATATGAAACATACAGCAATGTATGGCCCTTGAGCTTATACATTGCAACCCCATGACCCTAGGGCTATAGGATTTCCAAATGGAACATAGTGCAACGTATGGCCCTTGAGTTTATACATTGCCACCCTATGGGACTAGGGCCACAAGACTTCAAAACATACAAAAAGACAACCTATGGCCCTAAGCCCAAGGGTGTGAGTTCAAGGGTGGCCAAGATGTCAATGCAGCCCCATGGCCCTATGGCCATAGGATTTCCAAATGGAACATAGGACAACGTATGGCCCTTGAGCTTATACATTGGCAACCTATGGCCCTAGGGCCACAAGACTTTAAAACATACAAAAAGACAACCTATGGCCCTAAGCCCAAGGGTGTGAGTTCAAGGGTGGCCAAGATGTCAATGCAGCCCCATGGCCCTGTGGCCATAGGATTTCCAAATGGAACATAGGACAACGTATGGCCCTTGAGCTTATACATTGACACCCTATGGCCCTAGGGCCACAAGACTTCAAAACATACAAAAAGACAACCTATGGCCCTAAGCCCAAGGGTGTGAGTTCAAGGGTGGCCAAGATGTCAATGCAGCCCCATGGCCCTGCGGCCATAGGATTTCCAAATGGAACATAGGATAACGTATGGCCCTTGAGCTTATACATTGACACCCTATGGCCTTAGGGCCACAAGATCTCACAACATACTAAAAGACAACCTATGGCCAAGATGTCAAAGGTGGCCAAGATATCAATGTAGCCCCATGGCCCTAGGGCCACAAGATCTCACAGCATACAATAAGACAACCTAAGGCCATAGGATTTCCAAATGGAATATAGGCAATGTATGGCCCTTGAGCTTATACATTGCCACCCTATGGACCTAGGGCCACAAGATCTCACAACATACAATAAGACAACCTAAGGCCCCTAAGCTCAAGGGTGTGGGTTCAAGGGTGGCCAAGATATCAATGCAGCCCCATGGCCCTAGGACCATAGGATCTCTATATGGGACATGTGGCACCCTATGGACCTTGAGCTTATACATTGCACCCCATTACCCTAGGTCCATAGGATTTCCAAATGGAACATAGGCATTGTACGGCCCTTGAGCTTATACATTGACACCCCATTACCCTAGGGCCATAGGATTTCCGAATGGAACATAGGCAATGTATGGCCATTGAGCTTATACATTGCCACCCCATGGCCCTAGGGCCATAGGATCTCCATATGGGACATGTGGCACCCTATGGCCCTTGAGCTTACATATTGCCACCCCATGACCCTAGGGCCGTAGGATCTCCAACTAGAAAGTAGGGCAACGTATGGCTCTTGAGCTTATACATTGTCGTGGACCTAGGGCCATAGGATCTCCAACTGGAACATAGGGCTATGTATTGGAGGTTATCCATTGTCACCCCTAAAACCCTAGGGCCATAGGATTTCCAAATGGAATAGGGCAACTTATGGCTCTTGAGCTTATACATTGCCACCCTATGGCCCTAGGTCCACAAGCTTTCACATTGCCACCGTAGGGCCACAAGGATCTCACAAGATAAAAGAAGAAAACCCTAGGACATAGGATTTTCAAATGGAATTGAGTGCACGCTTTGATCCTTGACCTCCAACATTGCCGCCCTATGGTGTGAGCCCGGGGGTGGCTGAGGTGTCTTCATAATAATTTCAGCCATTCAAGGGATATCCGCAAGTGGCATAAATTAAAAAAATAATTAAAAATAATTTTAAAAACAATTTACGCTACGACAAACTTTGTCATAATGGGTTTTCAAATACACTTATTGATATCGGACAAAAAAATAGCGCACAATTTTCGGGATAATTTTTTTAAAATTTTGCTATTTTTAGTGTATTTTTTACTATAGAGATTTTGATTTTGGAGTCAAATTTTGCTTCATGGGTGTCGTTTCACTCGTACTACAAAGATATGGACATTGACAAAGCCTTGCACCAACTTTTTTTTTTCCATACTCTTTTTTTTTTCCTAAAAAGCTCTTTCAATTTCGGAGCCGATGAGCTATGTCTCATTTTTGCACAAAGCCTAGAACTCTAGTAATCTCTATTGCAACCCCGTGAGAATAGCCCCTAAATTCAAAATTCAAATTTTGAATTTCTAACCTAACCTAACTAACCTTATCTCTCTCTTTCTCTCTCTACCACAATTTTTTTCGCGCTGTCGCTCTCTTTGTCTCTCGTTTCTTGCTCGAAACCTACACAGAAACCTGCACAGAGCTTGTGTTTCTCTGTCTCTCTCTCCCTCTCTCCCTACGTATGCAGTTCTACGCCATCGTTGGGACGCGCATAGATCTACGCGAAGCCATCACCACAACCTTCAACAAAAGGACTACTGCCGCTACCTCCCAAACACAGATCTGTTACCATGATCGTCGCGGCCTCAACACACCTAAGTGACTGCTTGTTACTGCTACAGCCTCTCTTCATCAAACACAGATTTACTCAGAGATAACCTGTAAAAACTCTAATCTTTTTACTTAATTCGGTTTTAACTGTTCTTAATCTAATTACGTTTTAGCTAAGTTGTGAATCACCTCTCTCTAAAACAATAAACAAGAATCATTAATTACATCTCTAAAACTTTAAAACTGTAGACTGTAGAACTATAAAACAGAAAAATCTCTGATTAGAGATCTAAAACTGTAATACAGAATACTTTAATTAGAGACCGAAAAATATAAAACAGAAGACACTAATTAGGGACCTAAATTTGTAAAACGAAAAACTCTTATTAGGGACCTAAATCTGTAAAACAGAAAACTCCTCATAAGTGACCTAATACTGTAAAACTGTAAAACTCTAACTGCAAAAATCTCTAATTACAAAAAAATTATAAACCTGCAAATACAAAAAACAATAACTACAGAAAATGTTGAAACTATGGATACCTGTAATTGGGTTGTGGGGAGTTGGGCACACGTTGTAAGAGGACGAGTAGAGTGCGCTGTTGTATGAGGATGGATTAGGGTTCAGTTGCAGGAGGATGGGAAAAAAAAAGAGGCAAAAAGGTGGGAAAGAAAGTGTACACTATCTGTGTTTGTAAGATATGGTGTAATATAGTTTCTTTAAATTCATTTGTAGTCACTAAAATAAAACTAGACATAGAATCTTTAGAAGGGCAGACAGAGTGTGGCTACATAGGGTTTCACCTCATACTAAAGAGTAATATATGGCCCTAAGGCACCCTATGACCATAAGGCCATAGGGTGGTCTCACATCCTACTATAGGGTGACCAATGTCCCATCTGTCCATAGGGTGCCAATGTACAATCTCAAGGGTCATAGGGTTCCCTATGTTCCTATTGAAGATCCTATGGCCATAGGGCCATAGGATCTTCAAAACATATATATGGCACTATGGCCATAGGATCACATGGTTCTCTATTTCCGATCCAGAGACCTTGTGGCACAAGGGCCTTAGGGTGGCAATGTACAATCTCAAGGGCCATAGGGTTCCCTATGTTCCTTTTGGAGATAGGGTGGCACTAGGGCCATAGAATCTCCAAAAGAAACATAAAGAACCTAGGGCCATAGGATCAAAGGGTGACCTATTGGAGACCTTGTGGCCCAAGGGCCATAGTGTGGGAATGTACAATCTCAAGGGCCATAGGGTTCCTTATGTTCCTTTTGGAGATCCTATGGTCCTCGGGCCATAGGATCTCCAATATGAACATATGGCCCTACGGACATATGATCACAGGGTTCCCTATGTTCCTTTTGGAGATCCTATGGTCCTCGGGCCATAGGATCTCCAAAATGAACATATGGACCTACGGACATAGAATCACAGGGTGCCCTATGTCCCATCAAGAGACCCTGTGGCCCAAGGGCCATAGGATGGCAATGTACAATCTCAAGGGCCATATGGTTCCCTATGTTCCTTCTGAAGATCCTATGGCCCTAGCGCCATAGAATCTCCAAAAGGAACATAAGGAACCTATGGCCATAGGATCAAATGGTGCCCTATGTTCCATCTTGAGACCTTGTGGCCCAAGGGCCATAGGGTGGCAATGTACAATCTCAAGGGCCATAGGGTTCCATATGTTTTTTTTTGGAGATCCTATGGCCCTAGATTCATAGGATCACAAGGTGCCCTACGTCCCATCTAGAGACCTTATGGCCCAAGGGCCATAGGGTGACAATCTACAATCTGAAGGGCCATAGGATTCCCTATGTTCCCTAGGGTCACAGGGTTCCCTACGTTCCATCTGAAGACCCACAAGGTGCCCTACGTTCCATCTGAAGACCCTATGGCCCAAGTGCCATAGGGTGGCAATGTAGAATCGCAAGGGCCATATGATTCCCTATGTTCCTTTGCCATAGGGTGGAAATGTAGGGTGGCAAGGGCCATATGATTCCCTATGTTCCTTTTGGAGATCCTATGGCCCTAGAGCCCTAGGTGCATGGGGCTGCCATGGTGCCCGTTAATATGCACCATGGTGTACCCTATGTACGCAGGCCACCCTTGGGCCCTTGGATGACGTCTGTCCTATCTAAAGACCTTGTGGTCCAAGGTCCATAGGGTGACAATCTACAATCTCAAGGGCCATAGGATTCCCTATGTTCCCTAGGGTCACAAGGTGCCCTACATTCCATCTGAGACAATGAGGGCACCTTCTGGCCTTCGGGCCATAGGATCTCTATATAGATCATAGAGCAAAGAGCATAGAGAGCATCTTACTACCATAGAGGGAACCCTATGGCCTTCAGGCCACAGGGTGTCAATATAGAGAAAACGGAAGTTCTTACTAGCATAGAGGAGACCCTATGGCCTTCAGCCCACAAGGTCTCCTCAATATAGAGCAAACAGTGTTTTTTACTGGCATAGAGGGCACCCTATGGACTTGGGTCCATAGGTTGCAAAACAACTGTCATGAATGGTTTCTTTAAAATATACAGGGCACCTTGTGCCCTTAGGGTCATAAGATGTGTAGAGCATAGAGAGGTTCTTACTAGCATACAGGGGACTCTATGGCCTAAAGGCCATAGGGTCCCAATATGGAGCATAGATCGGTTCTTACTAGCATACACAGACCAAATAGTGCTTTATACATGGAGCCATAAGGTGTCAAAACAATGAGGGTTTTTTCAAAACAATGAGGGCACCTTGTGGCCTTGGGGCCATAGGATGTCAATATAGAGCATAGAGCATAGAGAGCTTCTTACTACCATAGAGGGAACCCTATGGCCTTCAAGCCACAGGGTGTCAATATAGAGAAAACATAGGTTCTAGCATAGAGGAGACCCTATGGCCTTCAGCCCACAAGGTCTCCTCAATATAGAGCAATAGTGTTTTTTACTGACATAGAAAGCACCCTATGGCCCTGGGTCCATAGGTTGCCAAAAAAATCCTCATGAAGGGTTTCTTTAAAACATACAGGGAACCTTGTGCCCTTAGGGTCATAAGATGTGTAGAGCATACAAAGGTTCTTACTAGCATACATAGGACCCTATGGCCTGAACGCCATAGGGTCCCAATATAGAGCATAGATCGGTTCTTACTAGCATAGAGAGCCCAAATAGTGCTTTATACCTGGGGCCATAATGTGCCAAAACAATGAGGGTTCTTACGAAACTATGAGGACACCTTGTGGCCTCGGGGCCATAGGATGTCAATATAGAGCATAGAGCATAGAGCACAGAGAGATTCTTTCTATCATAGAGGGAACTCTATGGCCTTCAGGCCACAGGGTGTCAACGTAGAGAAAACAGAGGTTCTTACTAGCATAGAGGGGACCCTATGGCCTTCAGCCCACAAGGTCTCCTCAATGGCATAGAGAGAATCCTATGTCCCTGGGTCCATAGGTTGCCTTCAGGCCACAGGGTGTCAACGTAGAGAAAACAGAGGTTCTTACTAGCATAGAGGGGACCCTATGGCCTTCAGCCCACAAGGTCTCCTCAATGGCATAGAGAGAATCCTATGTCCCTGGATCCATAGGTTGCCAAAAAACCCTCATGAAGGGTCTCTTCAAAACATATAGGATGTGTAGAACATAGCGAGTTACTTACTAGCATAGGGGGGACCCTATGGCCTTCAGGCCATAGGGTGCCAATATAGAGCATAGATCGGTTCTTACTAACATAGAGAGACCAAATAGTGCTTTATACATGTGGCCATAGGTTGCCAAAACAATGAGGGTTTTTTCGAAACAATGAGAGCACCTTGTGGCCTTGGGGCCATAGGATGTCAATATAGAGCATAGAGCATAGAGCATAGAGCATAGACTCGCTCTTACTAGCATACAAGGAACCCTATGGCCTTTAGGCCACAGGGTGTCAACGTAGAGAAAACAGAGGTTCTCACTAGCATAGAGGAGAACCTATGGCCTTCAGCCCAGAAAGTCTCCTCAATATAGAGAAAATAGTGTTTTTACTAGCACCATATGGCCCTGGGTCCATAGGTTGCCAAAAAACCATCATGAAGGGTTTCTTCAAAACATAGAGGGCACCTTGTGCCCTTGGGGTCATAGTATGTGTAGAGCATACAGAGGTTCTTACTAACATATAGGGGACCCTATGGCCTGAATTAGGGTGCCAATATAGAGAATAGATCGGTTCTTACTAGCACAGAGCGGACCCTATGGACTTCAGGCCAAAGGGTGCCAATATAGAACAAAGATCAGTTCTTACTAGCATAGAGAGACCAAATAGTGCTTTATACCTGGGGCCATAGGGTACCAAAACAATGAGGGTTTTTCAATGGCATAGAGAGCACCCTATGGCTCTGGGTCCATAGGTTGCCAAAAAACCCTCCTGAAGGGTTTCTTCAAAACATAGAGAGCAACTTGTGGCCTTGGGGTCATCGGATGTGTAGAGCATAGAGAGGTTCTTACTAGCATACAGGGGACCCTATGGCCTGTAGGCCATAGGGTGCCAATATAGAGCATAGATCGGTTCTTACTAGCAAAGATCGGACCCTATGGCCTTCAGGCCAAAGGGTGCCAATATAGAGCATGGAGAGGCTCTTACTAGAATATAGGGGACTATATGGCTTTCAAGTCACATGGTGCCAATATAGAGCAAACAATGTTTTTACTAGCATATAGAACATCTTGACCTAGGGGGATTGGTTGTCAAAAATCCATCATAGAAGGGCTCCTATGGCCTTCAGCCCACAAGGTCTTCTCAATATAGAGAAAATAGTATTTTTCATTGGCATACAGAGCACCCTTGGGGATCTTGAGGCCAAACCTATGGCCTTCAGGCCTTAGGGAGCTAATATAGAGCATGGTGCTTTATATCGGCATAGAGAGCTATGGCCCTAGGGCCATAGAAAAACAATGAGGTGTTTTTGGAAACGATGAGGGAACCTTGTGGTCTTGGGGCCATAGGAAGTCAATATAGATCATAGAGCATAGACGATAGAGCATAGAGCACAAAGAGATTCTTAGTAGCATGGAGGGAACCCTATGACCTTCAGGCCACAGGGTGCCATTATAGAGTAAACATAGGTTCTTACTAGCATAGAGGGGACCCTATTGACTTCATCCCACAAGGTCTCCTCACTATAGAACAAATAGTGGTTTTTACTTGCATGGAGAGCACCATATGGCCCTGGGGTCATAGGTTACCAGAAAACCCTCATGAAGCATTTCTTTAAAACATTAAGGCCACCAGCCTTGGGGCCATAGGATGCCAATGTAGAGCATAGAGAGGTTCTTACTAGCATGCAGGGGACCCTATGGCCTTCAGGCCACATGATGCCATATGGTGTTGGTGTAGAGGCTCTAAAGGGGTATTTAGGCCATTCAAGGGATACTTCTTTGAGGGTCCTCTAATGTCATAAGAGAACATGTGATCACACTACCATAGAGTGGCCTAGGTACACTTGTAGAACCATTTTGTTGGCACCCTTTGGACCTAGGACATATGGTTTAACATACAAGGGACTATATGGATGTAATAATATCCATCTTGTCTAAATATATGTCATTCTTTTTACATAAAATGTCTCAGAAGAGAAAGTCAAAGTCAGTTGATGCAACAGGCTCAACACCAAGTTCTTGGTATCTAGATTTTCACTTACCAAATGGTGGAAGTGATGAGAAAGTCCCCTTGTTCTTTCAAGATAAAGAGCAATTGCCCTTCAAGGACTGTGGTATTGTCAAGGAGATAAAGAAAGATTGTTCAAATCTTGAAATGTTTCCATGCCTTGGAGTAAACCTACTCAATGGCGACTCCTACTTGTTGGAGCCTGTGGCCTTTGCTCAAAAATTGGTGAAGGTTGATTATGAAGGAGTGACAATGACAAAAGCAGGGTGGGTGGAGGTTCAAGACGACACTCCAAGTGAGAACTTTATAGACTTATATATTGAGGGCTTTAAGAAAGTCAATCAATATTTAGGTAAATTGAGCAGCACAAAGAAGAATAAGAAGTGAAAGAATGAAGACACAGGTACAACAAATCAATCTAAGACGCTGTCAGGAGTTTTTTGGAGCAAGGGATTGTGCATATATACATATACATGCATGGTGCATCAAATAAATAATTTCCCTTTTTTCAGAGCCAGGTGGTTACGTGGGGCCCACGTGTGTACAGGTAGGACAGGGTATACATAGTGCATCGATTTTCACTATTACCAGTACCACTGTGTTTTTTCTACAATAAGGAGGAGTTGGTAGCGCGTAAAATTTCTCGAGGAAGCTATCCGCGGGCCGACGACATGAGGTAAGCAGGTGCGTCAGATGGCATCGAGTGGCATCAGGAGGTCGAACGGGGTCAATACTTGCACGCGGAGAAGTATGGACACGACGTGGGTGTTTTCTTGTGATACTTATGTAGAAAGGTCATCATGAGGACCACTTTTTGGGGCCACTTCACATGGTTGCGGGATGCATTATTTGGAAAAACTGAGTGCCAGGTGCGCGGATGATGCAAAAAGGTGACAACTATGCACTGCTAGGTCAGTTTTTGGCCTGGTCGGGGTCCGTTTGAGGTCATCTAAAAGGCCACGGGTGCCCAACTAATAAAGCTAAGTGTGGGAACTGAAAAAACGGAGAGAAGACCAGAAAAAAACGTGGAGAAGAGAGGAGGAACAGCCGCAAGTGTGTTTTTGCTGTTTTTGGAGCTTTTTTTGGCCCTAAACTGCTCATCCGAGGTCGGATTTGAGCACTGTGACATTGTAGAGTGGGGTTTTTGGGCGTTCCGGACGCAATGGCGCTGTCCATTTTGCCAAATTCCTCACATATTTTCTACTATTTTTCTGCGTAATCGTCTCCGGTGAGTGAAGCCTCTGCTTAACTTTGTGATTGTATCTGGTGTATTTCCTCAATACTGTGTAAACTATTTGCCCCATTGGTGTTGGGCTGATCTTCATTGAGTCTAAACAACAGCAATTTGCCTCCTTTGAGCTGAATTGAGAGTGTGTGTGTGAGTGTGTATGTGTGAGTGTTGAGTGGGCAAGTGGGAAATCTCTCTCTTCTCACTCCGTCTGTGTGTTTCCTGTCTCGGCCAGGCTGGTTGTGTAAGCCGAGTAGTACCCCATAATGTGTGTGTGTATCATCCCAAGAGTGCGTGTCGGGTCATTATAGAGGCGTTGTGTGTGTTTCCATCCCGCTCACATTCTTTTGGTGCCCCCACTGAGGATCTTCTTCGAGTACCTTCTGCTTCGAGCTTCGAGCTTCGAGATTCGGGGCTACAGGTTACAGGTTACAGGTTACAGGGACATGTACAGGTACAGGTGATTCACACAGGTACACGTAGCTGGAGTACAGTGATATACTAGCAGTGATGTCACTTGCAGTTGTTGTGGGTATGCTTTACAGAGTGTTGGAAGAGAATCATGAAGGCGCATGTGGTGGCCATTTTGCTCTAAAGATCACCTTGCATAAGATTTTGCAAGAGGGGTATGTATGGCCTAGTTTGCACAAGGATGTTCACCATTGGTGTAGGTCTTGCAATAGGTGTCAAGCATTTGGGAAGAGAGTGTTGAAGTTAGAGCTACGAAAAACCATTATGGCGTTTGATGTGTTTGAAAAGTGGGGGATTGATGCAATAGGCCCGTTACCTATCACTAGCAGGGGCAAAAGCTATATCTTGACGGCAGTGGACTATCTCTCTAGATGGGCAGAGGCTATAGCAGTAAAACAGATCACTGCAAAGGATGTGGCAAAATTTGTATATGATGAAATATGTTGCAAGTTGGGGTTCCATTAGAGCTACTTTTAGATAAGGGGCGAGGATTTAGAGCTAAACTGCTAGACTTCTTATGCGCAAAGATGAAGATTAGGCACCAGCATACCACTCCTTATTACCCGCAGTGTAATGGCTTAAATGAAAGATTCAATGGTGAGTTGGTACAAATTCTTTCTAAAGTGACAGAGCACCAAGAAAAGAATTGGGATTTGGAATTGCCTAGTGCATTATGGGCTTATCGTACTTCGGTGAAGACAGGTACAAGGTTTACTCCATTTCATTTGGTGTATGGAAAGGAAGCACTATTGCCTGTGGAGGTAGAGTTGCCTGCGGTCAAGATGTTAGAAAAGTTGCTTGGGCCGCCTAGTGATGCATTCAAAGAGAGGCTCTTGCAGTTACAAGAGGTCCAGTTGGATAGGATGAGCGCATTGGAGCATTATGGGCAGATGTAGGATAAGGCTTTGGCAGAGATAAATGAAAAGGTCAAAAGTAAGGGTATCAAGAAACATGACTTGGTTTTGCACTACAACAGTAAGCTGGACAACACCTTCCAAAAGAAGTTTCAAATTAAGTGGGAAGGCCCTTTCAAGGTAGTGGAGTGTTTTCCAAATGGCACATATCAGCTGGCTAACCTGGATGGTGTTCTACATAAGTCAAGGGTAAATGGATTGCGTCTTAAATTGTATCATGCTAGATTGATGATGGTGGAGCAAGATGAGCTGTCTGTGGATCAAGCAGTGTTGGTGAGGGATGAGGAGACCTATGATGCAGCGAGTCTCATATCTCTCTTTGCTGATGCTGATCATGAATGATTTACCAGGCTAGGGGATGGGCAAATTATGTCAGGAGTTTTTTAGAGCAAGGGATTGCGCATATGTACATATACATGCATGGTGCATCAAATAAAGAATTGCCCATTTTTCAGAGCCAGGTGGTTATGTGGGGCCCACATGTGTACAGGTAGGACAGGGTGTACATAGTGTATCGATTTTCACTATTACCAGTACCACTATGTTTTTTCTACAATAAGGAGGAGTTGGTAGCATGTAAAACTTCTTGAGGAAGCTATCCGCGGGCCGACGACATGAGGTAAGCAGGTGCGTCAGATAGCATCGAGTGGTGTCAGGAGGTCGAACGGGGTCAATACTTGCATGCGGAGAAGTATGGACATGACGTGGGTGTTTTCTTGTGATACTTATGCAGAAAGGTCATCATGAGGACCACTTTTTGGGGCCACTTCATGTGGTTGCGGGATGCATTATTTGGAAAAATTGAGTGCCAGGTGTGCGGATGATGCAAAAAGGTGACAATTATGCACTACGAGGTCAGTTTTTGTCCTGTTCGGGGTCCGTTTGAGGTCATCTAAAAGGCCACGGGTGCCCAACTAATAAAGCTAAGTGTGGGAACTGAAAAAAATGAGAGAAGACCAGAAAAAAACGTGGAGAAGAGAGGAGGAACAGCCGCAAGTGTGTTTTTGCTGTTTTTGGAGCATTTTTTGGCCCTAAACTGCTCATCCGAGGTCGGATTTGAGCACTGTGACATTGTAGGGTGGGGTTTTTGGGCGTTCCGGACGCAATGGCACTATCCATTCTGCCAAATTCCTCACATATTTTCTACTTTTTTTCTGTGTAATCGTCTCCGGTGAGTGAAGCCTCTGCTTAACTTTGTGATTGTATCTGGTGTATTTCCTCAATACTGTGTAAACTATTTGCCCCATTGGTGTTGGGATGAGCTTCATGAGTCTAAACAACAGCAATTTTCCTCCTTTGAGCTGAATTGAGAGTGTGTGTGTGAGTGTGTATGTGTGAGTGTTGAGTGGGCAAGTGGGAAATCTCTCTCTTCTCACTCTGTCTGTGTGTTTCCTGTCTCGGCCAGGCTGGTTGTGTAAGCCGAGTGGTGCCCCATAATGTGTGTGTGTATCATCCCAAGAGTGTGTGTCGGGTCATTATAGCGGCGTTGTGTGTGTTTCCATCCCGCTCACAATGCTCAAGGAGAGTCAGACTCCCTCACTTGGAGAAAATAGTGGAAATGTGGCCGAAGAAAATCTTTCAGTTATACCCTTACAGACTCAAGAAGTAGGAGATTCTAGTGGACTTGCAACCCTAACAGTTGGAACCCCCGCAGTGGCAGTGCTTGTGGACTCAGCATCCTTAGCTGTGTTGGACTCTATTATACAGCCCAAAGAAAAAGATCTTGATAAAGAAGGTTCCAAAACTTCTAAGAGTGGGCTAGATGGATACGTCGGAATTTCACACTATTTTAAATTTGGTGTACAATTTACCCAATTGATCCTAGTTGAGCAATGCAACCTTGCACCAGATGGCTATAAATGCAGACCATTGTCAGATGTATATGTGAAATATCTCTTGAAGCAATTTGCAGGGCACTCTAGGGCAGTCTCCAGTGCAGCAGACTTTATACCGTATAACCCAATTACAAAAATGCCTTGACAAACAACTGAAGTGCATGGAGACAAGCTATCAACATACCAATATTGGATTCTAGTTGGTCACCATTCCATCACAGCGGCTAGAGATTTTTTGCGTAACAGCAACACTAAGTATGCTTTGAGAAAAGAGTTCTACAAGTTTAGAACTGCAAGGATAGTGGTAGATGCTCTGAAAGAGGTTGCTGTTCGAATTTCCAAAATGGAGAACATGGAGAGAATAACAGCAATGAAACACCAGCCTTATGTGGAGGCCTTGAAGCATGGTCGTAGTCAATGGCTTGCATATTCTAAACCAACAAAACCCAAGGCAGGTGTTCTTCTCGGTCATACGAGTCGAGCAGGTTGGGATATAAGTTCCACTTCCCTATGCTTGTTTTTGTTACAAATATGTCTTGAAATAAAGTTAATTTTCTTTTCTTTATTTTGAAGGCCTTTGTAAATGTGGCGAACATTGTGTTCAACCATAAATCATTTGCCAACAAAGAAGCACACATGGTCATGTACGATGATGAAATCTATGATCAGTGGATAAACATCTTGGAAAAGCATCAGACATCAACCGCTTGTGGGCGACAACCAAGCATAACAACCTTTAGATGCCTAAATGGTTTAGAAGATAATGATGTCAAGCTACTACAACAGGAGCTGGCAGATGAGAAGATCTGCTTAGTAAAGCAACCACGTCAAGCGGGCATGCTCGACCTCACTGCACTTGCAACGGTCTTAAAGAAGACCAGGGTTTTTGAGCCTCAAATGTTGATGGAATTTAAAGAGATAGATCCATCATCAATAGCAATTACTTCATGGGATAAATGTAAGTCTCATTATAACATTACAGATGAGATTTACAAATCTCTCTTCACGAGTTGTACGCAATGGCTAAATCTCCTACTACAAAAAGGAAAGGAGAAAGAGCCAATTCCTAAGATCACTAGGAGATATGTGCAATGGATCATTGCACAAAAGAATGGAACTTCTAGTTTGCAATTCATTTTACCATGTACAATCAAGTGTGTTGGAAAGAATTTGGAAGGCATTGAGTTTCTCTGCAGTGAGAATAGCTCTAAAATTCGTGTTGGTGTTTGCATCATAGACACAACACACAAAAGTATTACATCTAGTGGTTGGAGTGCTGCCCAATTTGGTAAAGTAATTGATGGAGTATGTGGGGTAGCACATCAACCATCAGAGTTTTTAATTGTCGGCTTAGTCAAGTATCAGCATGCTGCTTCCCTAGAGAAGGCAATTTCAGAAAAAGCTAAATGGTATGAAATGCACGTTCTACCTTTGAGCTTCTTAATGGGATCAGAGACCATCCAAACATGTGCTCTTTGCGAAGTAATTTTTGGGGTTTGGGCATTTTTCAGTCAAGGAGAGCAGTACACCAACTACTCTAGTGTTAAAGAGTCACTGTTGGAGCCAATGCACACTCTCTGCATCAATGACGATGAGTATGATGCTGTGACAACGGGCAAGTCCTTTTTTGTACATCGTGCAATCAAATCATCTGTCTCAAAGAAGATGATCAAGTGATAGACATCTTCTCATCATTAGGAAAGTTTTGAACTCATTTTTGGGCCTTTTAAGAGTGCCACATCATCAAAGTTGTACAAAAGGAAGCAACCCAGTAGACCCCTCTAAATATTTCTCAGAACCCCATGATATGACCTATCATTGGAAATCTTTTAAAAAATGGATTCTAAAGAGATAAGGTCCGAAAAGTTTGGATGACTTCTATGAAAGTTATTCCATTTTTTTTCAATCAACCAATTTTTGTTACCGTTACGATAATCTAAAATCACCTTTTTCTAGATCTATATGAAGGCAATGTCCGATACATGCATGCTATATATCAATAGATAGCATTTGAAGAGTAGATTCTAAATATCCAACCTCCGACAAGTTTGGATCTTATTTACAAAAAATTTACCGATCCCCACTTTTTGAAAGCTATGCCACATCAACAATTCTTACAAGGCCCAAAAATGAGCTCACAATTTTCCTAATGTAGGCTATGGGACTAAAGAGGCACTACAAAAACAGAGAAAGGTGATATCAGTTGCATGTAGTAGTGATCAAATGACGCAATTGGAATCTCTTTGCCATTCCATAGTGGAATAAGACCTTGATCTTAGAAGGTGGGCAGGTGTGGATAACACAGAGAAAGTCAATGCCAAGGATTCAGAGAAAGAAGAAATTGAAGAACCATTGGATGCAAATGCTGAGGCCATTCTAGAAATTCTATAGGAAACAGGTTAAGCTAACCACCCATGATATTACATTACTAATATTTAGATTATTGCACACTTTATGTAATCACTCTATATACATAAGATTGTAGGATAGCTATGTTGACACCCTATGGCCTTAAGGCTGTAGACTAGCCCAAATGCCTATGTGCCCTTTTAAGACTCTATGTAATCACCCTATATGTATTGTAGGGTAGCCAAATGCTTTTGGGGGATTCTATGTTGGCACCCTATGGGCCTAAGGCTATAGAGTAACCCAGATGCTTATGTGCCCTTTTAGAGACTCGGTGTAATCACCCTACATCTGTAAGGTTGCAGGGTATCCCATTTGCTTTTGGGGGATTCTATGGCCCTAGGGCCATAGGGTGTCATGTCTACAAAGAACTCTATGATCCTCAAGTCATAGGGTATTCTTCCCAAACCTCATATGATCAATTAACTTTAAAGTATTACATAATATATATCTTATGACCATATATAAATGTAGAATTCTATTTACCACAACATGTCCATATAATATCATACACTTAAGTCTAATTCATTTATTGTGAAAAAACTCAAACTCACAAGTTCACATTTTTTCAAAGAAAATAAATTGAGAAAAATAATGAGCCAAACATCACTATTTTTAACATCATGGGCAGATTTGAGATGGGACAAATAAAATAAAATGACAACAATAGGAAACATAAGTTATCCAAGAGCATTTGGGATACCCTAAGGCCTTAGGGCCATAGGGTGGTGACATAGAATCTCCACAGGGGCACTTAAATCACCCGGATGCAAATCACCTAGCTCTTATGGACACATCTTATAAAACATCACATGACACCCCATGGCCTTTAGACCATAGGTTGGTTATTCTAGATCACCTAAAGACTCTTTAAGTGTTTCAAGAACATTTTTCTTTGGCCTTATATCTTGTGTCCATATACATTAGGGACATATATTTCTTATCTTGTGATTAAGGTTTAATATTCTATTGAGAATGAAATAAGCTAGAAAAACTAAAAAGTATTTAGTCCTCAAAATTCCAAAATGAGAGTTTGAACAATTGATGTATGATCATTTTTTTTTTAGTGTAAGTTCTTCTATTGTGAATTGATGGTATAAGCGTTTGAAATAATTATCTTTGTATTGCAACTAACTAGATTAAACATATTCGCTTTGAAATAATTATCTTTGTATTGCAACTAACTAGATTAAACATATATTCAACATTTGTTGTAAATGTCAATTATTTTCTTAGATAGTAAACATCGAGTATAAATGGTTATTGAAGCATTTGTCCTTTGGATTATGTGAAGATCTAGTTCTTTGATTGTAACAAGATTTTATTCAAAGATATAAAGTGCAAGTATTTTGTTCCAAACTATGCTTTTGTTTCTCTTCTATATGATGCAAAGAATTGGAATTTATATATTAAATTTTTTTCAATAGAGGGAAGCTAGGACTAGTAGAATTTTTTAGCTTGTCATGTAGCAATCGGAACATTGTATCAAGGTTTATTGCAAAGAAATGATTGTATAATGTATAACCATTGTTTAAGTTTGTAAATTGGAATTAGAAGGCAATGCAAGTTCCAAAATATGTGCAATGCCATAAGGAGAATCCAACACAAATACTTTTGCCCCTCAGGATTTGTAAATCAAAGTGCTTGGTGACCCGGACCTTCCATCCACCAACAGATCAATGCATTTGTGCATTAAAGTACTTGTAAATTTGATTTAATAAAAGTACTTGAAAATTTGATTTAAATGTTTGAATATTATGATGATATTTGAAGGCAAAGACCCCTTTAACTGTGTGGCAAAGCAACAAATGTATGATGTATGATAATGATTCAATTTTGTATATTGGATTGCATATTTATCGCAGTATTAACTTACACATTTTGCTAGCATAGAGAACACCCTATGGCCCTAGGACAATAGGATGTCATCATATCCCATGTGCAATTTCTCTTTAAACATAGAGGACATCTTATGGATCTAGGGTCATAAGACGCCAACATAGTGCATAAATGGCTTCTTATAAGTATACACGTAAGTGCATAGAGGGAATTTTAATAGCATAAAGACCGCCCTATGGCCTTGGGGACATAGGGTGCCAACATAGAGCATTGACGGATTTTTATTAGCACCTTGTTGCCCTTGGGATGCCATAGTGCCATAAAGTGGTTTTGTATATATAGTAGAGAATTCTCACACACATGATACCTTGGTCACTATCTGGCCCTTGGACCATATGATAGTAGCATAGAGGACACCCTATAGCCCTAGGCTTTCCTTCTATCCCTAGGGCCATACACTACCAACATATAGTACATGGTTTCTTCATAGAGCAAACCTTTTAGCCCTACGCAATAGAGTGGAAACCTAGACCATATAATGTATCCTACTAGCA
The DNA here is from genome assembly GCF_014529385.1 of Adiantum capillus-veneris. Lineage (NCBI taxonomy): Eukaryota > Viridiplantae > Streptophyta > Polypodiopsida > Polypodiales > Pteridaceae > Adiantum > Adiantum capillus-veneris. The sequence goes on along the minus strand of NC_140956.1, from coordinate 114,042,525 downwards.
TAGAAGGCACCCTATGACCCTGAGGCCAAAGAGTACCAATTTTGGGCATAAAAGGTCTCTTCTTAGGTTGAAGGGCACCTTGTGGCCCTAGGGAGCACCCTATGGCCCTGGGGCCATAGGGTGTCAACATAGTCAAACGGGGTGTAACCTTAGAGCATAGAGGGTTTCTTACTATCATGGAGGACACACTGTGTCCTTGGTGCCATAGGGTGCAAACATATAGCATGGAGGGTTTCTTTCTAGCATAGAGAGCACCCTATGGCCTTGGGGCCATATGATTCCAACAAAGAGCATAAACGGTTTTTTGATAGCATAGAGGATAGATTATTTCCCTGGGGCCATATGATACAAAAATAAAAGAGTCTTAAGAAGGGCACCCAGGCCACTAAATCACCATGGGGCCATAAGGTGGTTTCTGTGGGGAATGCTCCTAAAGGGTTCCTTGGCTATCCTATGGCCTTTGGGCAAAGGATTACCAGCATAGAGTTTAGATGGTTTCTTACTAACATAGAGCTCACCTTGTGGCCTAAGGTCTTTAGATGCTAATATAGAGTTTCAATGGTTTCATACTAGGCGTAAGGGGCACCCTATGGCCTTGGGGCCATAGAGTGTCAATGTAGAGCACAAAGGTTTCCTTTCTAGCATAGAGGGCACCATGTCTCCTAGGAGCCATTTGATGCACCCTATGGCCCAAGGGCTGTAGGTTGCCAATGTAGACCGTAGAGGTTTTCTTTCTAGCATAGAGGGAACCTTGTGGCCTAGGGGCTATTTGGTGCTCCCGTAGAGCATAAAAGGTTTCTTAGTAGCATTATAAAGGGTACCTTGTGGCCCTCAAGTCTCCATAGGGTGACAACATAGAGCGTAGAGGGTTTTTCTTACTAGCATAGAGGACATCCTATGGCCTTGGGGCCATAGGGTTTCAATATTGAGCATAGAGGATTTCTTACTAGCATAGAGGGCACCTTGTGGCCCTAAGTCCATAGGGTGCAAACATAGAGAATAGAGGATTTCTTACTATCATAGAGAGTACCTTGTGGCCCTAGGTCCATAGGGTACAAACATAGAGCATAGAGGATTTGTTACTAGCAAAGAAGGCACCCTATGGCCCAAAGGCCATAGAGTGAAAACATGTAGCATAAAGGGTTTCTTACTAGCATAAGAAGTAGACCTTGTGTCCCTTGGGTGATAGGGTGCCAACATGAAGCAAAGATGGTTTCTTACTAGTGCTCGTAGAGGGCATCTTGTGGCCCTATGACAACCCATGGCATTAGGGACATAGGGTGACACATAAATAAAGTACCATATGGCTTTGAAGCCATATATCTATTTATATGTTGAGACCTCCCAACAATCCTAACCCTATGGCCTTGACGTCATAAAGAGACATATTTTGGATTATCTTAAAGTCATAGAGATATCTACAAAGAGAACCGTATGGCCTGAAGGCCATAAGAAACTTAGTCAAGGAAATCATCCAATGCAAGAAGATCATGGCAATAGAAAATGAGACTTTTGCTCTAGAGCTAAAAGGCATAAATGTTTCTCCAAGTATACTTCTAGGCGCCACCATCATGGACAAAGAACTAATGTAGCTAGATAAAGATTAGGAATCTCTAGACAATAAGGAGCATAAAAATAAATTCCTTGTAGATGTCTTGTCAGTTAGTAAATTTGCTATTTGCGATTAGTTTTTTCTAAGAGTGTGACAAAAAAGAGTTATCAAAAAGTAGATACTTTGGAATCTAAAATTAAGTGTTCTTTAAACTTGCAGTTCTTCAACAAGATATTGCGGCTGACAAAGTTTTACTCAAGATTGTTGGTATAGAGGATGCTAATGCCATTGACCCTATTGAGAAAGATTCTATCCATCTCCATGTCAACCAAAGAGTTTCTGAGGAAGATGACAAGAATCTACAAGTCTTTGAAGGTCAACTGCTACAACGACTGGAGATAAATTTAAAGAGTAATCCAATGGAAGAAGACAGTGAAAGTTCCAGAACATGTGCAAGGGAAGAAGAAGAATCCAATGAAAATATTCTAGTAGCCCAAGAGTTTGGAATTGGATTGCATGACACCACAACGGAAGTAGAAGGAAATGGAAGTTCCAGAACATGTGCAACGCCAGAAGGAGAATGCAACACAGATATTTTAGCACCCTAGGATTTGGAAATTGAAGTGTATGGTGAGTCAGACCTTCCATCCACCAACAAACCAATGCTGACTATAATAGTGAGCTTGTGTGGATTGTTCCTGAGGAGATGCTGGCAAAAGTCCAAGAAAATGAAGAGCTTAAAGTTTGGACATGAGCATATTGTTCTTCGTCCAGGATGCATTGAGTTTTTAAAGGCTCTACTTAGCAATTTCAATGTAGGGATATGGTCAGCTGCTAATGACATGCATGTTGTGGACATCATCAAGATTTTAGAAAAGGAAGCTAAAGAAAAATTTTCATTCTTTATGATCTGGGGGCAAAGCCAATGTCAACCATGCGTAGAATCAAGGATCACTCGCTTAGATAATCCGGGAGTAGAAGCACTTTTTAAACCGTTGGCTATTGCATCATCAAAATTTGGGCTTGATGCAAGAAGATTGCTTCTTGTAGATGATGAACCATTAAAGGAATGTGTGAATCCTGCATTGAATTGTATTTTTCCACCATCATTTAATGTTGATGATGAGGAGGATAATATCCTCCTTGGGGAGCTGCTACCATATATCAAAGCTCTCAATCATGTTAATGACATTCACACAGTTACAGTGTCTCATTTATATGGACAAGCACCCATTGCTCAAGGTCATGAGCTTTATAACCGTATACACAAGGTTGTTGCAGAGTGGGAGGAGAGAAATCTATTTTTTCTAGGAAAAACCTACTCCACAGGAAGGCTACCAGAAGTTTCTCGTCCTCTTCACGATGAGAAAGTTACAACATCTAGCACTAGTGGAATGTCCACTCGAAGTCAAGACAAGAAACTTTTAGCACGTGATCGAGAAAAAGTAAGGGTCTTAAAGAATGTCAAATCATTATCAGCGTTGAAAGGTACAGAAGCAATCATGCTTGCCCAAAAATTGGGATACAAGGAGCCTGTGATCAAAGTACATGAAGCCAGGAATTATATAAAGCATCTAAAAATTCAGTATGATCTCAAATAGCCCTATATCAAGAAATGATGGAGCAATGTTTGGTAACGTTTTGTCATTTACAAAGATCTTTATGTACTCAGAGACTTTGTTAGAGTGCTTAGGGTTTCAAGATATATGAAGATGTAAACGATTGATAGTTTTTTAAATTGTCAATAACTGATTTGAAGCTTTGCCAGCAGGAATTGACATCAAAAGAGTGTGGGAATTTGTAACCACTATCAAAGAAGATGGAGTGGCCAGAGTCACTGATCTGTAGGGCAAGCCAGATACCATGATTGTCATCACAGAGAGGGTGGTGGCATCCGCATTAGACATCTCCAACAAGGGAGATAGTGTGACAAAGAGGAGAGATGAAGTCAAAGTCTACTCAGAAAAGAAGAACAACTACACATTTGAAGATATTGCAAACTCAAAAGTGGCTATCATGAGCCACCTCTACAACCAATACTTCCACATGTGCACAAAGCGGCCACAAAAGTACAGAATGCCACCTGGAGCCATTGCTACCACCTTCACCTGGGCAATGCACAAGAGCAAGCTTATATCCATGACAACCTGGTGAAGATGGGCAGCAAAAACCCCACCTACATTGTACCTGGTGAGCTGATAACAAAAGGGGTCTATGGAGCATTGCATGCCAAGGAAAACTGGCCTTAACCACCTTCACAGAATGATTGGCTAAAGCTGAAAGAAGATAAAGAAGAAGAACCTCCCAGGGCACCCAGAGTAGCCACACATTTGAAGTGCCGGTTAGAAACCGTGCTAGAAGAGTCGCCGGAGTCGAAGAAAGGAAAGAAGGAAATTGTACAAGTGCCGATCAAAGAAACCAAATCACAAAAAGCGGCACGGCTAGAGAGACTAATGGAAAGCTTCAGAGCCGAAAGAGCACTCAAGGGAGATATAAGCGAGCTGTGGAAGTCATCCCTTGAAGCCATGTCGAATCATCTCGAAAGGTGTAGAGAGATCGGTTTGAAGACTACATCAAAAATTTTGAGATTTTAGATGCTACAACAGAGAATATCCCTAATATCCCATTTACAGAAGAAGAAGTGGACGAAGTACGACAGCAGCTGCTAGAAGAGCAGGAAGGCCATGAAAGAGAGAGAAAGACTAAGGCGGACCGGGACTTCAAGAAGAAGCCAACGACTCCACCGTCAAGCCCGGAGTCCAGCCCACCCCCATCACCACCTCCCCTTAGCCCTCCACAAACCCAAAAAAAGGAGGATGAACAAGAAGATTTCAAGCAAGAGAAGAGCAGAAAGAAGAAGCTGAACCAAAAGTGGAGAAGCTAGATCCAAAAGAAAAGAATTTCAGAATATTTCTTGATCTACTAGCTGCGGGTTACTCTAGAGAAGAGGCAGCTACGATAGCCTTTGAGTTGACAAGCACAACGCCCAAAGAACAGATCCAGAGCCTTCAGTTAGTAGAACTGAAAGAAATGGCCACTGATACGGTGGACCTACAGCCACCTACCAATGATTGGGATGTGGTGATGAAAAAGCTAACCGAGCTCAGGGCAAGATCAATGGCCACTCAGAGTGAGATTGATACTCTCAAGACAAATGAAGTTCTTATCAAATCTGAAGTGGACTCACTGCAAAGACAAGGCCAAGAGAATATCGAGAAACAAACAAATCTGCAAGCCAGTCTGGACGCGGCATTACAAAAATGCCAGGAGATGGAATGACAAAATCAGGCGCATCAGAAAACAAGCTTCAAAGAGCTGAAGAGGAATACAAGAAAATCAGCAAGTCATTGAGAGATGCAGAGAGAGAAAGGGACAACCTAACTCTACAACTTGCTGAAGAATCCAAAGAGGTGGAAACCTTGAGAAATGCCAAGGAAAAGGCCAAGATAGAGCATGAAGCGAGCCAGGATGAAGTCATCGAGCTGAAAGACCAGATGAAAGTAAAAGATCAAACCATCCAAAGGCTACGAGCATCTCCGGCCAGAGTCAGAGCTGCTAGCTCGACTCACACGACTTCAGAGACTGATTTATATGAAGAACAAATGAAGGAACTCCAAAAGGAGTTGACATTAGAGAAAAAACAAAGGCTGATGTTGGCCGAGGGGTCTCTGGTCATGCAAAACCGCCTGGAAGAAGAGAACAAAGCCATGAAGAATGAGCTAGAATCCGTGAAGAAGAGGATGGATGAGGATTTTCAGAGATGGCAAGCAGAAAATGAAGCCATCAAGAGAAAGCTCGAGGAGGCGGAGAAAATCAATGCCGATCTGAACGACCTCCTAGTAAACATGTGAGAGCAAGCGGAAGCGGAAAAGAAGACACTTCAGAAGCAGATAGACGAGCTGAGAGACCAGCAGCAAACGAAAGAGCAGTAGTTTAGCACCGGGCCAGCAGCAATGGAGAAGATCGACATAGAGAATGTGTCAGATCCAATGGACACCACCATGCAAGAGGAAATCCTTGTGGGACCCTCACAAGAGCCCCAGGATCTGACACAAGAAGAGGAAGAAAAGCTGCAGAAGGCCATAGAAGTGGCAGTAAAAGACATAGCCAGAGAATCATTGAAGTGGGAGCAGAGGGTGTTTAAGTCGATGACTATTCAGAAGATAGATGCCAGTAACCTTCGGCGTGAATGGCTACAGCCTTCTCTCCCATATCCTCTGCTAAAGTATGAAGCTGCTACGATCAACAAACGAATAAAACAGGAGCCAACAGTGCCAATGTACAAAGCAGATATCTCCAAACCTGAAGGGGTCAAGCTGATAGTGGATTCTCAGCCCAGGTGGAGAAAGGCATGGCTCACAAAATATCCTCAATATTTAATCCATCTGGTAGAGGAACCTAAAGTGATCAGAGATAACCTCAGTTTTTGCCCTCTACCAAGGATGAGGACATGGAAAGCCCATGAGCTATTGCAGAGAAGCCAACCCACTTGGGTCAATTACCCGAAGTTTCCAGGCTTGAAGGTAGGCGAGAGAATAAGTGAGCAATACATGGTGAAAACCCTAACGGGCTCCATCAAATTGTTCACCGGCTCGCCTGACCTATCTTGCATCATGATGAGAAATATATGTAAGACCCTTTTGGTAGTCTTCGAAACCTTAAACCAGGCTAGGCGACATACAATATCTTTTTCTTTCAGGATACATACAAATGGGCACACGATTTGTCTGCTCAGCCTTCCCACGAGGTGATACATGCACTATATCAGAGAATCATGTTTTTGCCTTCGTATCACCTCCAGGCCTTTGAAGAAGCCTTCTACACCGGCTTCTTCACAATCAACACAGATATATTTGGCCCGACGCTACTGGCTCAGCATGCGAGATATGAGTCCCTTTTCAAGATGAAAGAAAGCCTACACTGAAGAAGCAACTCAACAGCCATGTCGGGGACGACATGAACAAGGAGGGGGGAGTGTTAGCAGCTGGACACACCCTACGGAGCTCGGGCGGAATATTATTTTTTGTGACTATTCTTTGAGGAAAACCGACATTTCACCTTTGTAAATATTGGGGCTTACAGAAGTTTCCAGATTGTATCCCATTTTTGACATTTAGATTGCGTAGATGGTTAAATTGGAACATTAGGGTTTGAGATTGTAAGGTATTTATACCACTTTTGACCTTAATGAAAAAAACCTTTGTCATTTTAAAAAAAAAGTTCTATCTGTGAGTGAGCGTATTGTGTACGAGAGAGTGAGAGTTTCATCTTGACGCTACGCGCGCACCGGTGGTCGGAATCGAGTGCGAAGAAGTGCAGCGTGTTGCCCCCGATGAGAGCTACGCGTCGATACCTACATTGCGGGTGTACGGTCTGGTTTTGCGAGCTCGACCTACGAGCTTCATCTAGTGATTCGGTGAGCATACGTTATTCGTTTTCGCATTTCAACATATCCACGCGTTCGCATTGAGTAGAGCTACACAATAGGCACTTTAGTTTTCGAAAACAACGACCTGCAAATTTTGACCAGACATCCTACGTGATTTTGCACCAGGTGTTTAGGGTTGGGATTTTGGTTCATGGATCTTAACACTAGGTTACCATAGGTTGGTAACTTAACAGGACATAAAAGTGTCCTTTCATGGTTTTGAAAAAAACCTCCAAAACCATAGTAGATCCACTCATTTTGTAAAATCCTTTTGTGAGGTTATAGTTCAAGGCCTACTACACATGTAAAAAATAAGAAACTTGTAAAATTTCTCATCTTTTGGTCACACCAAGCCTCCAAAGTTGATGGACCAGTACATTTTCACTAAAACAGTCATTTCTTATGTTTTGTTGCATAAAAATAAGATTAGGGATTTTTGTAGGACTTGAGATAAATTCCCTAGTTAACTTCAATGGGTTGGTGATCAGAACATATGATTGCTTCTCACTCACTATTTTTTGTTTTGCCAAAAGAAATAGGTACAAAAAAGTTGAATTTTTACCATTCTGCAAACCTATCATCAAAGTTTCTATAGCCACGCTCAATACAAATAATATATGCATGTTTTCTTAGTTGCCTATTGTCCTTTAGGTTCATAAGGAGCCATGGAGCATGTCAAAAGAATAATACATCTCTTACCAAGGGGAGTCTTGGGGACAAAGATGAAGTGCTAAATACAGCAAACATGAAAAAACTGGGTTCAACATTATGAGTTGTAGAATCCCATAGAAACTATTCAATATCTAGCCAAATTTGATCCTTATGACTAGATATGGTTACTACCTACAAAATGCATGTAGTTGTCACAAGAAACTAACAATATTGAAAAAGCTATACTTGATATACTAGAATGTTTTGTTTTCTTCTATAATTGAAAAAATCAACCATCGTTGTCTACTATGCAAAATAGGGTATTAGGTGCCCCAAAACTCAAGGAATATTAGCTTTATGTTACAATATGAAACATAGAAAATCAAAACTAAATTTGGATATCATGAAAGCCACCAAAAAAATCATAGAAGAGCTAAAATTGGCTAAAAAACAGGATTTGACATTTTTTTTGTAATTTGGTCATAACTTACAACTTTAACATTTATTTCTCCCTAGAAGCATCCGGACATGTTGAGGACTACTAAAGATAGTTCTCTAGCATTATAGACCTCACAAACATGAATTCTAGAGTGGTATAGTTGCAAAAAGTTGAAAAAAGCCAAAAACAGGACCCGTTTTTTCACACAGTTTAGGTTGTGAAATGTTGTGCAAGGACAAGGTTAAAGATGGAATTGATATTCTAAAAAAATGTCAAGTTTTTTTCAGTTCATGAGACAACTTTCTAAACAGATAGCACCTCAAAATCTATTTTAAAACTCTTGACATAATTCAAGGAAAATGGTCACTTAACAGGACATAAAAGTGTCCCAGGACATAAAAGTGTCCCATTACCAACCTAGTGTTAAGGAGAGCGACCTATTGGTGTTAGTAGGGTCTCCTTCAAGTTCTATGACGTTTCGAGAACGTTTGATGGGTATTTGGCTCTTGGAAGCATTGTAGGAAATCTCCTCTTAAGCACTCTTGAAGGATGTAGCTTAAACATTGGGTAGAGACCTCTGTAGGAATTAGTCGAAAGTCAGTCGAGTGTAGATGGACACCCTATGCTTGCTTCCACATGCCTGCAAGTCGAGTTTCGTCCTTAGCTGACAAATCTTGTTACGTGAGTTCTCGCTGTGCTGACGTCCATCGCGGTGTATCCGCCAACAGGGGCAGACGAGGAAAAGCAATAGCGATAAATCAGTCCTACCTGACGCCTCACCCAGAGACTTCCCGACCTGAGATCTCCATGCAACGCCCTCCAACAGAGGCACACCTATACAACCCCACCCAGTCATAGCACCTCATTCGAGCCCCCCAAGCTTCGATGCCTCGTACACTGTGCTATGAAGGAGGCCTCATCCCCACACAACCCAAGGGTCGCTTGACTCTATTCACTTTTTAAAATTAAAATGGTATTTCTAATGGCTTCAAAAGAATAAAATCACAAAAAATGCAAAGATTCATGCGACTAACCTCATGCGACAAAATGACTATGGCTAAACCCATGTCCTTTTAATGCATAACTACAAAAGATACTTAGTAAACTACATAACTACAAAACTACTTTTAATGCATAGCTACAAAAGATACTTAGTAAACTTTGAGCATTGTTGCAAGCAGCGACATGCAAACTTTGAAGACCACCAAGTTCCAACCGCAAACGCTCATTCTCTAGCTTCGAACTTCGACCTGCTGCCCAGTGTTGACTTGTTGTTGTCGCTTGTGACCTTCCCCACTCCCACCAGAGTTGTGACCTACTACCCCGAGTACTTCCTTGCGCTCTCTCCGACAATAGAAGTCATGGCCCCTCGAATCAAGTAGTCAGGGTTGTGCAAGGTTGCCTCCTGCTCGCTACAAGCCCGCCGATCGAATCACCAACAATCGCAATTATTTGTTTCCTAATAATCGTTTGTTTTAGCTTTGCTCGTTGCCCTAGCAAATAATCGCTACCCTTTAGTTTGGTTGAACCTTAGTCTTGAGAAAATAATCGTTTTTTTTGGGAACATATGCCTTAACATAGCATGAGTTAATTATCACCCTTTTCATGTGAGGCTTCCCTTTTGCAGGAGTTAATTATCGCCCGTTTTTCCTTTGAGGCTTCCCTTTTGCATTGTACCTCCTTCATGCCATAGCCTTAAAGCCTTTTGCTTTGGTTTGGCCCAATTAATGAATTGAGACATTGATAAGATATTAAAGACTCTTTACTAATGAAACTCGACGTTCTGGACGTAAGTGAGGACATTGCCAAATTTTTACAGATGTTAGCGACAAGAAAAAGGTTCGAAATGGAGTTAGTTGTGCCAATGGATGTAGGCGGTGGCTCGGTCTTGAGACCGATGCATGACATGGAAATGTCGGGCCCCAGCTCGCCAAAGGTTTCAACCATGAAAGAGGTCAAAATTGTCCCAACTGAAAAGGTTCCCTCTGAGGAAACATGAGAGAAAATGGGCTCAGTGCAAGGGTTCAAATTCGAGGTAAAAACCATCAAAGACGGGGTTTCTCAAGGTCCCATCTGTGCGAATGTAAATAAAGCGTTAAGTGCATTGGTTACTTGCAGGCCAGGTATATCATTTGCTAGCATACTCAAGGGGCCTAACTCTAGGGATGATGGAAAAGGCTTAGCAGAAGGAATGTCAAGTGAAGGAGATATCAAAAACTTGCAAAATGCAAAAGCTAGACTTCAACAAGAGCTCTTGGAAGTCAACAAAATGATTGAGGCCGGCTCTAACAACAAGAAAAGAACTTGCTCCCACTCAGAATTCAGTGGGCTGGTAGAAGACGGGTTGGCAGATCGAGCCTTCTCTGCTTTAAAAAATTCCTTGCCACAGTAGGTGGAGGTTGCCGAGGCTATTACTGTAGCGATTCCACCAGCACTTATAAAAAAAAAGTTAGCCAGACAAGCTAAGCTGACGCTTATATTAGGGTTCAGTGGAAGAATCCCGAACAGATTTGAGATGATCCAATGGCTTGAGGGCCCTCAAATTCTTGGTCATGGAGGAGCAGTTGAAAGTACTTCCTACCTAGCTAAAGGTTTTTGCTCAGTGAGATTCAAAGAGGCCTCCGATGTGGAAAAGATCCTTGACAAAGGGCCCCTAGTATTTAATAGGACTACGGTGTGTGTGGTGCCTTGGGAGCCAGTGTTCGACTCAGCTGAATCTTTGCAAGCGTTTCATCCGGTCTGGGTTGAGTTTGTGGGACTGCCTAGCTGGCTGTGGGATAATCTCCGGATGCTTGCTAGCCAATTGGGCACTCCCTTATATATACCTAGCAAGAGAGGGTTTGGCAGAACCTCAAACAGGGTTTGTATAGGATGGGATGTGTCTAAACTGCCACCTAAAAGCATGGTTATCAATGTCGGAGCTGGGCTTGTTACCATTCCGCTAAACTTTGGAACATACTTTGGGGCATGTTTTAAATGCAACAACTTTGGTCACTTTGCCAAGGATTTCCCCTTGAATTCTAACAGTACTACAGCTCCGGCAGTACAGGCCCCCAATAAAATGGAATCCCTGATGGGAGGGCTGGAGAAGCAGGAAGACAATAACGAAGGGACAAATACAGGGAAGGATGAAGGAGGGATGGTATGTGAGAAAATGGATACGAAGATGCAGGAAAAGATTGTGGAGGAATTGCTTCCCATATAATGAGCTTCTGAAGGTACACGCAATAATAGTAGGATCATTACTCCCGCTGCTACACCCAACTTTATGACAGTAACAACGGTGACGGCTGTCCAAGTCCCGAGTCTGAAAAGAGCCAAAAGAGTGAAGGCAGTGGCAAGAGACTCCAAAGTGCCGCAAGTCGTCAGAACACTGGAGGTGAAAGGATCTAGTTCATCCTCCACCCCTTTGAAAGGAGGGGGGTTCATTGTCCCTCAGCACAATCCATTTGCAGCACTGCAAGAAAAGAAATCCTCTGACTTGCAACCCTCGGATTCTCCTGAGACCAAGGAGAAGGGGGGGGGGGGGGGGGGGGGGGGGGGGGGGGGGATGATTCGGTTGCTGAAGAATTCGTTCCTCTATCCCAATGAACCCCGCATTAATGATGGAGTATCTCACTATCCAATCTTGGAGCGTGAAGGGGTTGAAAACCCATAAGAAGAGTACCTATTCTGGGAGGAAATAAAAAAGGAGAAGACAATCAAGTTTTGGGCCATTCAGGAACACCACCTAGATGCCCATAGAAAGAGAAAGCAGGTGCTAGGAAAGAAACTGGCATTCTATGGAGAAGGAAATAACGGCTTCAGTGGCGTCCTTAGCATTGTGGACAGAGAATTGGAGCCAAAGTTGGTTCTTAACCACCCATCCGACAGAATCTTGGGGATTAGAATCAGATGGGAAGGGCATCTCCTCACCATTGTGAATGTGTACGGCCCTTGCAATGCAAAAGATAGAGCTAGATTATGGATGCATCTTAGAGATACTCCTATTGAAGGAGAGTGGTTGTTGATTGGCGACTTCAATATGGTGGAAAAGAGGAAGGATAGAGTAGGATCCGCCAGTATGCTGGCCGGCTCAGAAACGATAAATGGCAAAGTTTGTGCAAAAAGTGGGCAATGATCGACTTATGGGAAGTTGGCCCATGGAACCGCACGCTTGGGTTCACCTACACAAGCCTTTAGTATGCCCGCACTGCCTCCAAACTGGACAGATGCTATTGCTCGCACCAAGCTGACTGGATACCGACGTTGATGGAAATGAAGGTAGTCCCAACAACAATCCTCTCGGATCACATTCCTCTGCACATACACTTTAAGAAGAATAAAGAGGAGGAGCAAGCCCCAAGAGGAAAAAAAAAAATGCTGGTAACAGGGGCACACCTATTCAAAGACCCTCTTTTTAGGAATCTAACCAAGAAAGCATTGGGTAAGCTAAAAAGAGATGTCGCCCTCAGCAAACACAATGAGTGGGACCTCTTTGCTCGGAGCATCTAGAAAGCAATCAAAATCTCAGGCCCCCAAATCAAGAAATCTAGGGAGGATCACCTTGTGCATCTTACAGTGGAGGTTCAATTGGCGCCCTATAACGATGATGTCGATGGCCTACAAAATTATAGCTAAAGTAGTGGCCCTCAGACTAGCCCCCTTACTAACAAAGATCATCTCCCCCCATCAACAGGGTTTCATTAAAGGAAGGTTCATCTACTATAACATCTTGGCAGCAATGGTGGGCATAGAATACGCAACTGTCACAAAGCAGGAGTGCATTCTGCTGCAGTTGGAACTGCACAAGGCATATGAAAGAATAACATGGACATATATAGAAGCCGTCATGGAAGCTCTAGGCTTTGGGCCGCACCTCTGTAGGCTGGTTCGTGTAATGGGGGCTGGAAGCCAGTCAGAGCTCCTATTCAACGTTGTAGAATTGTGGGCTCTTTTGAGGTCAAAAGGTCTATCAAACAGGGATGTCCTCTCGCCCCCTACTTTTTGCCATAGGATCACATCCTCTAATCACGACGCTCGAAGCTAGTGCTGAACAAGGGGAGGTGCAAGGCCTTGGTTTACCAGGAAATAGACAACTTCTGGCAAAACTGTTTGCAGACGATTCTCTCCTCTTCTTGAAGGCGTGCCCCCAGGTCATTAGAAAACCTTTGGAGATTGTACAAATGTTCTCAATAGCTTCGGGGTCCCATTGTAATATAGAGAAGTCAAGGATGATTTCCCTATCGGAAAAGGACTCATTTGACCCTTCTGTCTGGTCAGGGGAGATTGTCACAAAAGGGAATATCTTTAGACACCTCAGAGCCCCCTTGGGGGTGGATGTGACTCACAAGCAAATATTCGAGTGGGTGCTTGAAAAAATCAAAACAAAAATGAGTAGGTGGGAGTATGCTCTTCTCCCATTCCCAAGTCGAATAAAAGTGATGAATGCCTTTATGATTCCTTATATTGCACTAGCCCGCTTCTCAATATGGATAAGTGTCATTGGAAAGAGTTCTTGAAACCAATAAAAACATTTTTATGGAAAAATAAGACGAAATCTTCCAAGCCATGGCAATGGGCCCGTTGGGAATCAGTTGCTCGACCTGGGAAACAAGGAGGCCTTGGCATTCTCAACCCTGTGGCCCATGCAGAAGCTTGTTGCACCAAATTTGTTGTTTCCTTGGCTAAACAGGATCAAGTTTGGGCTGTCATGATCAGAGATATGATAGAAGCAGCTAAACTTGGCTCGAAGGGAGGAAAATGGAGAGGGGTGGAGGTTCATGACAAAATGTTAGCCCCGGCGTGGTCTACCTTAAGACTAGGGGGCAGTTCAGGAGAATTGGTAAGAAAATGCAATAGAGTAGCAGGAGTCTTAAAGTGGGGGGAAGAAGCCAAATACTTCAAGACCTCCATCCTGCATTGGCCCCCCTGGCTCTCCAAAGTTGTAGATCTGCCACAAACTCCCTATTGGATTGAGACAGCCAGGATGCTAAATAAGAAGGGTCTCATCTGACTTGAGCACTTCTGGGACAATGTCAACAAGAGTTGGAAAACGATTGACCTTATGGTTGCCCGATACAAACTTAATAGCTTGGAGGCCTTGCTTGTCCACAAAGTGATGAAAGAACTTGACAATCTAGTGATTCCAATCTGTGATTCGGAGTTGGATTGGAATGCTTGGAAATGGCCCGGAAGCAGTCTCTTGCGGAAACCCCATACTACAATCATTTATCAGACAATGATGCAAAAGAAGAATTGGTCTAGCCCCCTTAACAAGCTATGGAAAAAGAAATGGACAGATAAAAGTTGGGAGCATGTAATGGAGAACATATGGAAGCCAAAGGTACCACAGTACATGAAGGTTTTCTTATGGAAGGTTATTTGGGGTGCTCTACCGACGAGGGTGAAGATTTAGGAGAGAGGGATTGGGTCATATCAATGCTTGGGGTGCAGGTTAGCTAGTGAAGATCTGGCCCAACCTTTCATGGACTGCCCGGCTATAAAAGGCCTCGCAGGGAAATTATGCAAGTGGGTCCACAGAACATGGAAAATTTGTTTTTTCAAGACCGACCTATGCCTTGGAGGGAAAAATCCAGGTAGTCCTGCACTCCTCGTCAGCACTCAGATCGTTAGATAATACTTCTTTCATAATGTATGGTAGACAAGGAACCGCTGGGTTTTTGAAGGAGGATCTGAGGTGGCAAGCTTCACAGAAATTATACAAGAAAGCAAAGTGCTAATATGGGCACTCGGGCGTAAGCATCACTCGGAGGATTGGTCTAGGACTACTTGTGCCTTGTTGTCAGCAGATGGAATGCCTAGGATGGGGGCAAATCTTGGCCACCGATAAATAAAAGATCTCAAAATGACAAGAGTATGGACCTTGTGTATCAAGGATGCGGAGGCGGGATGGTAGGGGTGGCTGCCCTGATAGTCGTTGTAATTATGATCCCTGGATGTTGTCATGGCTTAACATGAGCATGAAAAAACCTTGTAATTTTTTGGGCTGCTCAATATAATCCACTCACAATTGTGAGTTTTTCTATTAAAAAAAAAACTTTGAAATTGAAACTAAAAGAGGAGGAAAAGTGGAGGGGTACACATGCGCCAACTATGGACGAGGCAATCAATGCAAACGACACGTGGTGGTTGACGCGAGAGTTGGCCAAAAGGGGAGCATGCCGTGCGACTAGAGAATTGATGCGATTCCCAAAAGTAGCCTGTGTGAAGGAGAATAGGTACGTGTCTGCAACAAGGGGAGGAGAGGAGACTAATATATTTTTTATAGTGAGGGCTTTACCCCAGAAATGTTGAAACCCCTTTGATGGGGTGGATATTTTCAATATTTTTGTAGTGAATAATTGAGTAGGGGTGGACATTTTGGTTGAGTTTTTCTTAAAAAAAGCCTCCCTAAAGGCGTCGGCGCAGATCCTTTAGGGAGGATTTTTTATTTTTTGTAATGGATAGAAACTAAATTTTAGATGCATACTGTCTCGTAGTTAAATCATAGCATCGTGTTTGACAACATTTTGCTCAATTATCAGACACTTGAGCTGATAACCCAGTGATTAGGCATATAAGTTTTGGTGCTTTCCAAAAGCAGGCAGGTTCAGATAATGGTGGACATAAAATAGACGACAGAGTTAGCTGTTGGGTCGCAGTGGCAACGCTAATGGAGAGTTAAGGTAGTGAAGAGGAGGATTGGCATTAGCCAACCTGTGCTACTCGTGCTTTTGAGTCCTTCTTCTGCTCTCGAGGCACCTGAAGAATTCCTTTGGTGGTAAGAAGCAAGGACACCTACCTATCAAGGCTGTAGAACCCATAATCATGTTCATGCTAATGTCTACTTCAATAAAAAATTTGGTTACCAAATATGCCAAGTGCATGTGGTGCACTACTTCCTCGTAGGGAAATACTACTTGCAACCCAAGCCCACCTTTCCTCCCATGGTACTCTACTGTCTTTTGTGCTTTGTCCTCCTGCCCTCTAAGCCAACATATGCAAGCTGTCTCGATTCCCTAACCAGGCCCCTAACACGGACAAGAGGAGAGAGAGAGAGAGAGAGAGAGAGAGAGAGAGAGAGACATATGCACGCTATTTCAAGCACTCAACCACTACTCGCTACAGTCACCCTGTGCCGACTCACAACCCTAGCCTTGCTGTATTGCAATTTTCCATTGTCCACTCCTACTATAGGCCGACATCAATATCAGCAGACGTGAACCACAAGGAACTCCATTAGCCCCAACCTACAACACGTCTCATTCTCGAGCCTGCAATAGCCTCCCTCCATGGATAACGGTAGAGAAGGCCGAGATTGCTAATGAATGTGTGTGTGTGTGTGTGTGTGTGTGTGTGTGTGTGTGAGAGAGAGAGAGAGAGAGAGAGAGGGAGAGAGAGAAGAAGAAGAAGAAGAAGAGAATTTGAACGTAGTAGGAAAATATCCCAAGAGACCTTAAAAAGATCTATCCCCAATGAGGAGAGTTGACCTCAACACTTGTTATTCAAGAGGGAAGTGGCATAACGAATCTACCACACTTGGGTGATAAAAAGGTTATACCATTTTCCTCTTCTCATTAGCACACACCCACACAGTGACACACTCGAGAATAAGAGAATTTTAATGTCGTAGGAAAGTATTCCGGGAGACCTTGAAGATCTATCTGACGAGGACACACACACACACACACATAGAGGGGGGGGGGTCGTAGCCCTCACATCATGCAGATTTTAAGGAGGGCTCTTGCTGCACGCAATTGCACAGACGCTTGGCTTGGAACAAAAAGGGCATCCATGCTTCAGTCGTGAGAGTGAGATTGCTAATGAGACACACAAAGAGAGAGAGAGAGAGAGAGAGAGAGAGAGAGAGAGAGAGAGAGAGAGAGAGAGAGAGAGAGAGAGAGAGAGAGTCACAGCCCTCACATCATGCAAACTTGAAGGGAGGGATCTTGCTACATGCAACTGCACACACACTTGGCTTGGAATGAAAAGCGTATCCATGCTTCAGTCGTGAGAGTGAGATCGCTAACGAGATGCACACACACATACACACACACACAGGGTCATAGGCCTCGCATCATCCAAATTTGAAGGGAGGGTTCTTGTTGCATGCAACTGCACACACACTTGGCTTGGAATAAAATGGGCATCCATGCTTAAGTCGAGAGAGTGAGAGGCATCTCGTTTGATTCTCCTCCTACTTTGTTTTTTAAAAATTGTCACGATCATGAAAATATAAAGACCTGTGCATTTTCTTGTTGGCTCTACCCCCGGCCCCCTCTTGATTTCTTGCTCTCATGTGTGCACATAAAGAAAAGCATTGTTGTGCTTATGCATGGTGTGCATGAGAGGCATCTACATCAGGGCTGAAGAACGACCAATATTGAGCAAGCGATACTGGAGGTAATGCCACCTAAGCAATCACTAGCTTTTGGGTTTTTTGGGCATAAAGCACCTCAAGTTGGGTGAGGATAATTAAACCAGCAAGAACCTGACGGGTTCAAACTTCAAGGACTTAGGCCCATCCTATCTGCGTGAACACCACTTGTATGTGGAGGTGTGCTAACTAAGTAGCTCAGGAGCATGCTATCCAAGGGTGAGATCTTGTGTCTGTGGAACTTACAAACAGGAATTCAATTTAGCAAAGCCACACGAGAGAGAGAGAGAGAGAGAGAGAGAGAGAGAGAGAGAGAGTTGTAGTCATGGTGAACATGAGACACCAAGCAAGGCACATTTCTCCAATAGTGCAAGGCATCTTTCTCAAACAATGCATGTGCAATTCCAAATTTGTGGCTAGAGAGAGCATCTCCACTTGATTCCACAAGCTCCTACGTGTCATTCTCTAGGACTACTAGAAACTGGTGCTTCTTTATGTAAACCAAGAAATCTTCCCAACATATGACATAGTAGGGGTGCACAAATGTCTTTTAAAGGGAATAAAGAGTGATTCCTCTTTAGTTTTACTTTAATTTTACCTCTAAGGTAATTCAAATGAAAAGACAAGCCCCCCCCCCCCCCCCCCCCCCTCCTCTATTTTACCTCCAAGGTAATTCAAAGAAAAGAGAAGGTGGTGGCTAGGTTGGGCTAGGGCACGCGACAACGGGGGTGTGGGGAGATACAAGTGGCAAGACACGTGTCAGAGGTGTTGCATGCACGTGGAGCAGTGTGCACAAGGTAGCAAAATAGTTAGGTAAGTCTCTTTATAATTTTTTGTCTGGAGCTCGACAAGCAAGAAAATGCTTGCAGTGATCTTAAGTACATGCTTTGTTGCTTGCGAGCTCGAGTAGCTTCAACCTTAGTCTACATTCACAAGCACGTGTGTACTATGAGAGAGAGTACATGCTTTGTTGCTTGCAGTTCACGAGCTTGAGTAGCTTAAACCTTAGTCTACATTCACAAGCACGTGTGCTTGAGAGAGAGAGAGAGAGAGAGAGAGAGAGAGAGAGAGAGAGAGGAAACACAATCTTGTGTGTTATGGTCAAATAAAGAAGAGAGAAAATTTGTAGAGAGAGAGAGAGAGAGAGAGAGCAAGGGGATGCTAGAGGAGAGACACAGAGTATGCAGAATGTACGTGCCATACAACTCTTGGAGTCAAAGCCTCATGAGTCACATCTCTTGAATAAGTTTCGTACACACATGCACATACACTCACAAGCACTCACATAACACGCACATGTGCATGCACACAATCAAACACACAGTACACGCACGCCATACGCACCCACAAAAAGTAAAAAAAGTAAGAAGAAGCTTGACATCGACGAAGAAGGACAATCAAAGCACGTAGTGGCAACACCAAATCAAGAAGTGATGCCGAAGGCATGCCCCGGCCGACCCCGAAACTTGTGAATGTGCTACACCGACGCACCAACAAGGCCCGCCATTCACCCGCATCTCGTCCACGATGCATCTCCGCAGTAACATCCGTAGGGTATTATTATTTTTTGGTTTCAAGCTAAAAATCTTGTATGAAAACCCATTGTATATTGCCACCTCTCTCTAAGTGATGGTCACAAAGGCCCACCTAGGAGATATCATTTTAAAAATTCTCTTAAGACAAAGCAAAGGTCAACCATCTGGGACCCAACTCCTTGCTTTGTCTCTCTTGATTAGGGCCCTAACCTAATCAAACTATTTTAAACTAATGCATCCTGCACCTATAAAAGGGCACTGAGAGGTCACTATCAAGGGGGGGATTTTTGGAAAAGGTATTTTTTGGAGAGCACTCTGGGAGAGGAGTCTTACCATACTCCGAACATTTGATCAAGTTCTTGTTGTCTCATTCTGATAGTTGTTTGAGGGACGTGCACACACACCTATGTTCTTGTCAAGCGGGGTCCTTCTACTCGTAGTTTCAGGTGATTGAACTCTGCCATGGTGTACACCAAGTCCATTGTCAGTGGTTTGGGCTTGAGGGGGGAGTTGTTGGGCTCCAAGCAAGGTTGGTCTCCTAAAAGCGTGCCCGTAAGAACATCTCTTATATCATGGAGTATAACCTCGGTTCTAGTAGAGTTTGGGTGTGAAAGGTCAATCTTCTATATGTAAGGATTCACAAATTAATCAATATCAATAGGTTGTGTTTTTGTTGTACTATGTCGAGCTTGTCTCTCTATCTCCCTCTCATCGTCTATGCACGCTGCCCCTACAGCCATGGATTCTTCTCCTTGTTGACACCCTCCATAGCCGTTGAGTCCCTTCATTAACTACTCTTTGCAATTATTATTTTTTTTAACAACGGGTGTAGATACTTGATAACTTGTTTTCAAGAATCGAGAAGAGTAGTAACTAAGGTTTTGAAAGTTCCAAAGAAATAGCTTGCATAAACATACAAGAATCTCTAATCATGGAACAACATAATCAATAAAATAGGATGAATACCCACATGATGTAACCATTGATGATGCTCAAAGAATTGTCAAGTATCTTGTTGTCAAGCTTCAAGAACTAATGGTAATATACCCTAAAAGTGGAGGTTCAAAGCCAATTACCATAGCTCTTCAAGCTCTTGGTGAGGCCTCCAAAACACGAACCACTTTGGGTAATGAACAGGAAATTGAAGAAGAACCTCCACAACAATCTATCAAAGAAAATGCTATGTGTCAAGAACCTTCAAGGGAGAGGTACGAAAGTAACACCCATGTTACCTCCGAACGTGATGCGGCCCCAAGAAGACGGCGAGCAAAGCGGTCCCTAAGCCCTCCCATGCTAATCCAAACAAGGGAGATCACGACTCTAGAAGCAGAAAGTGGAGCAAGCGAGATTGCAAGCAAGAGGCCACCAGCAATACAAATATTGAAAGAGATTTAAGATACCCTTATTTTGGAATGTTGTCTACTTCACTTGGTCCTAAGACAACTACCTTCTTCTTCTCTCTCTCTCTCTCTCTCTCTCTCACACACACACACACACACACACACACACACACACAAACAAGAAAATACGACATGGTTGAACCATTTGGCACACAACGATCTACTAGTTAGAATTTGTATAGAATTTGTAAGTGGTGTACAAGCTTAAAGTTTGAGGAGTAAGAGATAGTGAGGCTAAAACCAAAGTTTCATTGCAATCGTGCTAAAAAAGAAACCTAGGAGATATATATCTCATAAAGTAAAAAAAACTGAATGAGTGTTCTTTTTTGAATAGTACGTCTTATGGAAATGCGTTTTGGGCACCTATTCGGTCTACTGCAGTTTATTAAGGCCAATCTTTTGACATCCTCTTATTCTCCTTCCTATGATAATGGCTCATGCAATATAGCGTTCTCATGTCTTCGTCGTGCCCCATGCAGGCCTGCCTTCTTCCTTCCATGCCTCGCGCAGGGTGCAGATTCGTTTTCGTGGTTTGGTCTACATCAACCACGGCTTGCTTTGAGCACGCATTCCCTACGGCAACCTGCTTTCCAGTGACCTATTGTCCAATTCCCTCACGGCACATCCATCTGGGCTGTCTTGCAGCATGGCCAGCTCCTTCCTGCTTTGAAGATCCCCTCCCCCCATACACACACACACTCGCTGCACTATTTCGCACTGACCTTGCCCGCTCTCTCATCTGAACAACTCCTACGATGGGCATCTTGAAGGGGCCCAAGTCTGCAAACCTCTTTGCGCTCAATGAACCTCAATTAAGTACAGCTGATTACAGTGGTTGAGCACACATGAATGCAATACCAAGCAAGGCGCAGAGACAAAGCATCGGCCCCCGACCTGCTTTCGGTTCAAAACCACACACACACACACACACACACACAGAGAGAGAGAGAGAGAGAGAGAGAGAGAGAGAGAGAATGCAATACCAAGCAAGGCGCAGAGACAAAGCATCGGCCCCGGCCTGCTTTCGGTTCAAGAAGAGAGAGAGAGAGAGAGAGAGATTCTACAACTACATCTTTCTGCTATCACCATCGATACATTCTGCGACTCCACGAAAAGAACAAGGAGAGAAATATCTGCCAATTCTGCCCTTTTCCCTCTCGCTTGTATGATTGCATGACAACTGTCAACGAGAGCATCCTTTTGGTTTAGTTTTCCAAGAGGGTATCTAATGAGATTCTTCTTAATTCACCTCCTTCCCAAAACATGTGCACTTTTGGATTCAGATTTATCACTTGTGATTCCATATTATATTGTTGTAGCACAAATCATGCTTCACCACATTAAAGGTCCTTCAAAAAGAGACACAAGACCCGTTTTAGTGACATACAAAGTCTTACTAAAAGAGTCATGTAGCTATGGTAAATAAAAAACCCCTTCATGGGGAATAGAGACCTTTTACTATGTTTTTGAGAACGTTATAAACATAAGAGGGCGTTGGTCTTAGCCTGCACACTGTCCAAGAAGGCTTGGCCTTCCTAGATCTACATGCTTTTTCTGATGTCTTCCTCCACCTCCTCGATCCAATCCTCCACGTGGTCATGATTTTTTCCTTCTGTTCATCAAACAATCCTTGCTCCTTTAAGGACTCGTATAGCTCGGATACACCCTTCAAGATAGAGAACTTTCCTCTTCAAACCCATTTTATAACCAGGATATAGTTACTAGGATATAGTAAGTGAACATCATTGATTAAGATTCTTAGACTAGGTATCCAGTAAGGCCCATCATACACAAACATGTTGCTATACTTCCAAATTAGCCACAAAGTAGAGAGATTATCCTCTTCTAGAATTAATGAATGAAGCTTACAATGTCAAATAAGGGGGCCAATATAGATTGACCAAAAGGTTGCTTAAGGAAATAGATAGAAAATAGCCCTTGTGTAGGACTGGAATCTTGGTAAGACTCTTAGTGTACATCTCTTTCCAAGAATAACCTGATAAAAAAATATAATTAGAGAGGATCTTTGAGTTGACCACTTTCCAAATTCTCAATCACTATAGCATCTATGAGTAGTCACATTCATCATTAGAGAAGATACCGCATCGTTGATGCTCCTCCTTGATGTGACAATCATAATGTCGATTGGCCACAACAAAATAACAACAAAATCTCCTTGGTATAGATTGGTGATGTACTCAACAAAATAGGAAAAAGTTAACCATCAGTACATTACGTAATGGGTCTATTGGTACATACTGGGTCTAACGAGGTGCCCATTAATTTATTAGCCTCCTATATTCGGCGGCGAAATTTTCGGCAGAAGCAAAAGTGCTGGTCGCTCCCTTTTCCACGCGTAATGCCTTGGCTGTGCAGTCGAGCGCAGCACACAAGTTCTCGAGCACTGCGTTCACTGGGTTGGTGTTCGTGCATTGCAAATCAGCGCTCCCTTCAGTGGCGTGGTCTGCGCGCGTGCAGTGCAGTGCCCGCTCTGCCTGAACGTCAACCCTCTCCCTTGCGCAGACTACCACCCTGCCTCAACGCCCACCCTCTCCCCTGCGCACTCTTCCACTACCCCTATGTTCCACCACATGGCATCGCATGCAGCGAGGCCAACACACCGAGCTCCTGCTGCGGCACTCTCGCCTCCACAACTCCTCACGTCCCTCCACACCTACCACGTCCTGCCTGCAGGTTGAGCGAACGCTCGATTCACTGCCCTTACACCTCGCCACTTGCGGCTCCACTGCTCGATAATATCAAGCTGCAAATATTTGTCTCTGCCTCTCTGTTCCACGCGCCTTGCGCTGACATCCCCCATGCAACGTCAAATTGGTTTTTTGAGCCTTACCCTTCACAAAAAACGCGAGCATCTTCGTACATTCGCATTAATGTGTCCTGCTTACAAGATCGGGGACACATACAAAAACCTCTCTCTTCGTGTGTGTGTGTGTGTGTGTGTGTGTCTTCACACAAAATCTGTCTCTCCCCTGGCCAAGCAGAAAACCATGGCAAGTTGCATGATGCCCTACTGCGCAAGGCCACTGAATGCAGTTCCCATCCCATCGTGCGAGAGAGAGAGAGAGAGAGAGAGAGAGAGAGAGAGTCCTTTGCATGAGGATGAACACGGCCTGCTTCCTCCTCGCCATGCCTGCATCGCAACCTGCCATCCCAGCACCAGCAGCCCCAACCGCCTCCTATCGAAGGCGACACAAAAACAGTGTCAGCCGCCTCATCGCGTGCCAATTGCCTTTTGCTCACGCTTTGTGCCATCTGCCATCCATACCTTCTTAAACTAATTCCTGAAAATTCCCAAAATACTCCTCCAATTTCAAAAATTCCTAAGATATTTTGTCCTTCAAATATCCCAAATTTCCCTAAACACCCTTGAAGATTCATCGTCTCAATACAAGATGTTCAAACTAGAATTTGACTTGGTTTTGTAGGTTCTGGAAAAGAATTGCTTCATTATTTTAATACATAATTCCCTTCTTTTGCCAGCTATTTTGTGAAAAATTACATGCTAAGCACTCAAAAAGGATCTCAATTGTCAAAAATAAATACAAGGACTGTTAGGAATGTCCTATCTTACCCACAAACACACACGTGGTGGGCTGCGTGATTTCCTATTCAAAGTAGACTTACTCTTAGCTTTGCTCTTGCATCCTTGAAACAAAAGCATCTCCAGAGATTCCTACCAAAACAAATGAGAAAAAGATTGTAGGCACATACTTGCACAATAACAACCTATGTTTTATCATCAAAAGAGACACACACATTGACCACACTTATTTAGTGATTGAATGTCACAAACCTAGCAACTAAAATGTAGAAAATAAAATCTAATTTGGAGTGTGTGCATAGCATGAAATGCCTCACATTGTAGCAAAAAAATGGCAGCTTAGAGATTTGGCGGAGTAAGACTTTTTAAAACAAAAATATGCAGTTAGTTTTTCATGTATAGGACTAATCTCTAATAAAAATAAAAAGTTCCGTACTAGTTTTTCAACATCAACATCCAAGATATGGAAGAGTCAAAGTATCTCATCCTCCTACTCTCTAAAAACTCTCTACTTGTTGGTATCTACTTACGGATAATTCTAGTCATCTCGTTCGACCAAGTTTCTCTCTAGAACCAAGGCTTTAATATTTGAAACATAGTCTGATTTGTAAATACAATTATGTTATAGCTCCTATAAACATTGCACCTCGCATGAGAATTTACATTCTTGTGGAAGTGGAGCAAAAATAGGTGGGCCAAACGTTCTTTTTTGGATTCATTACGAAGCATCTTGGGAGATCCTGTTTGAAAAAGTAAAGAGAAGTCGCTCTAATCCCAAGTCAAAAGGGAAAGGGGGTCAAGATGGGGATTCGAGAGGAAAAGGAAGGGAGAAAAATCTTTCTAATCTCTCTTTCGACGCATGGCAAGAAAAATCTCTCTCTCTCACAGGCGTGCACACAGATGTTAAAAATTCTCACTTCTTCTTCTTCTTCTCTCTTTCTCTCCCTGCTTGCGCAAGGCAGGGAATAGTGCTCTCTCTCTCTCTCTCTCTCTCTCTCTCTCTCTGATGCATCGAAGGAAGAAGGAATGCACGATCAGACAAGCATTGGCAATGAGCATAAGGGCATAGAGTCTGACTGCTGTAGGAAAGGCACAGTAGGCACGGGCAATGGGTCTCCTGGATTGTCTCTATGTAGATGAAGTCAAGGCAAACATGCATGATCTCCGGCTCAATCCCAGAAAGAGAAATGCGTGTTTTTTTTTGTTTCGACCACGCCCAATCGAAGAAGCATGGTCTCCAAAATAGGGTGGCGATCAGCATTCTGCAAGCAGGCACCTGGATTCGCCCATCATTCTATGGATATCTTCCTACGGACAGTCGTGGTGTCTGTCTCAATAGACCATGGCTTCGCCGACAATTATGAGGACATAGAAGGGGGAGTGCGAAGGAAATGAAGAGGAGAGAACAATAGGATGACATGCCGAGCTTACGCTCGACGGAGAAGAGGACGAGGACAAAGATGAGGACGGGAGTAGAATCGTGATGTGTGTCTCTTTCTCTACTGCATGTTTGCATGCACCCAAGGAGACCACTCTCACACAAGGGTTGACTGTTTGGATAGGTCGCAAGATTGCGTAGCGGAGCACAGGAGCGTGTGTATCACCTCTAGTTGAACGTTAGTTTTAACAGTTAAGATGTTGTGGAGTCTTGCTGGGAAATTAATTAATGGACATGCAAATAGACCCAATAGCTATGTAGGTCAATAGATTTAGATGTGGTTCCAATCTAAGAGAGAACATGGTCAACACCAATTTATCTCTTGTACACCATATTTTTTTAAGCAATTTCGATTACAATATGATGGATTCAACTACGTGTAAATCCATGATGGATAAAAAATACTAATACCTCAAATACTAGTACATCTAAAACACCCATTATTTTTTATCTTCTAGTTTTTTCAGCAAACCAAAAATCTCCCCT